>NC_143549.1:62663333-62816666 GCF_054136105.1 Typopeltis vanoorti | reverse complement strand
ATTTTCTCCAATTTATGCAACAGTCTACCATGCTGTAATCTGTCAAAAGCCTTAGCGAAATCCAAAAGTATCATGGTGTATCCATTCTCCTTGTCTAGTTCAATGGTAACATTGTTATAGAATGTAAGCAAGTTGCTAAAACATGACCTTTCCTTAGTAAACCCATGTTGTTCATTGCAAAGTAGAGACTCACTGTCAACCCATTTCTGAATGCAGGCCCTAACCAATTTTTCCAAAATCTTCACACCACTCCTGAGATACTAATTGGTCGATAGTTGGATACATTGGTTTTTGCACCACCCTTGTGCAATGGAATTACCATACATGCCTTCCATTCCTGTGTAATCTTCCCTGTTCTGAGACTCATATTAAACATCCTGGTCAAAGAAATGGCCAGTTCAGCTGAACACTCTTTTAGAACACATGCTGATATTCCATCAGTCCCTATTGCTGAATTCTTATTTAATTTGTGCAGCAGCTCTAATACCATGGCCTCACACACCTGTTTCTTCATTTAGTGAAGAGGTAACAGTGAGCTCGATGTTGCGTTCACCAGGTTGATAGCTTTTAACGAAATGTGCACTCATTAACTGAATAACCTCTTCTGCATCTGTAACCCTCACACCATCTGGATTTAGAAGAGTTATTCTTTCATATTGATTCTATCTTTTACTTCCAGCGTATAGATAGAATTGCTGTGGGTTGTCTTTAGCACGCAGAGCCAGTTTCTTTTCATACTCAGACTTTGCTTTCTGTACAACAGTTATGACTATTCTAGCCTGTTTATAATGTTCATAACAGATGTCATCCTTATGCAAACGGGATTCCTTACACATCGTCCTTTTTTTATGAATCTCTTGCTTAATAAGATTACATATCCATTTGATATTTATTCTTCGAATTCTCGGGACACATTCTGATATCTCATCATTTAAATATTGTTTAAATGCTTCCCATGCACTGTCGGTATTCTTTCCATCCAGCAAACAATCCCATTCTACTGAACTCAGTGTACTCCTCAGTTGGTCATAATTTCCTGCTTTGTAGTTCAGCATGCAACCTTTTCTGAATGGAACATTCATAAACTTAGTCACTTCCCAAGTGAGTACCGCATGATCACTGTCACCAACTGGAGGCAGAATAGTTACATCTTTAACTGAAATGCCCTCTGACAACATAATCAAATCTAACACTCTTTGACCTCAAGTTCCTTCTATCACATGCTGCTTGAGGAAGTTGTCCCACAAGAGCTCAATAAATGCATTTTCATTCTTCTCATGAGATTCTACCGCTACCCAATCAATATTTGTATAATTAAAGTCTCCCATTATGATTACTCTTTTCATGCTCATCTTTTCTATTTGATGATGCATTTCTTCATCACTAGCAACCGATCCACCAGGTCTGTAACAGAACCCCACTATGTAATTAGTCTTGTTAGATTCCACCTCACACCAGATGACTTCAAACTTGCAGCCACATGAAATATTGTTAGTAGTATTACTGCAATCATAGGTCTCAACTCTAACTGTATTCAAGTTTTCCGATATCCTCTCTATCTTTCCTAAAAATACTGTATCCATGACACTCGATACCAGTTAGTAGATCTGATTCTGATTGCCAGGTCTGACTAATACCTACAATGTGAGGTTGCAACATATTGACTAAGGCAACAAACTCTATCTCTGATACTCCTAGCATTTGTGTACAGACATAATAATCTACCTGTTCGTTCTTTTGTATTGTCTTGTTTGCAGTCTGCCTGATACAGTTGGACAACTTGCAGATCTCTATTATTCTCTAATGCCTTACACATGTAGACATCTTTGCACACATATGATAGGTCCGAACTGGACGAACACAAACCCTCGTCAACATTTCCACAACAAAGCCCATTCCCGTCATTAACACAGTTATATAACATTGTCGCTCTTACATTCACATTCATACCATTCATCCCTTTATAATTTAGTTTCCCTGACTCTCTGTGTTAGGTCTCATACCAGTTATTACTTTTTCTAGACTCCTGATACCAAACGCATTCAGGTGTAGGCCATCCCCTCTTATACAAATCCAATCTTCCCTCAAACTCGCATCCATTCCTTCATAAACTTAGTCACTTCCCAAGTGAGTAAGTTTATGAAGAGTTTATGGAGTTTAAGCGTATGCATCGAATTGTTTGCCATCATAGCCCTTCTTTTTAATTCATTTTTATCATAGCGAGGTAAAATACTAACGATTTTCATATTCTCACTCTTCACTCTTCCAACAACCCTTTCATGTCCTCTCTCATACTTAACTTATCACCAGTTAAATCGTTCGTACCTACTACTATGATTTCATTTACTTTTCTTTTCTGTTTTTGAATTGTTTGCGTTATATTTTTAATTTTCACTCCAGGAATTTCGCTCAATGTTATAACTCGTTCATCTATAGCATGTTTATTATAGAGTCACCATACCGAATAACTTCTTTCTTTTTACTAACAATGTCACTTACCTGATTTCCATTATTTCCTGACTTACCTGTTTCTTTGCTTTGTTGTTTCTTATTTTCCTGTTCATTTTTCTTTTTCTCCCTGTGCTCATTTAAATGTTTCTCAACTTTTTGCAATTCCCGCATCATCTCTCTCTCTCTGATGATCTGCTTCAACTTCACTATTTTGGCCTGTAATTCATTTTTGTTAACCTCCTCCATGTGTACAATAACCTCATTAGCAGGGCTAGCCTGCAGTGCTTTTTTTAGCATTGCATTTCTTGCCCTTTTTTGGCACCATTTTAACAAATACTAAATATTGAAATATATGTTAAATACTAAATACACTATAAAACACTAAAATCTACACTGTAGTATACACTGTATACTACAAAACACTAATTTTCTAAGGGAAAACACAATAAAAACAGACAAAAATCATCAACTTTACAGGAGTACTAATTTGCTGACCGACCACTATGTATCCTCGAACCAAAATGATGCAATAATGTCAATAAAATCGAATTTAGGCAAGAAAACAAGTGGAATTGCAGCACAGGAATTATAGACATTGATATAATTGGTATTAAAGGATGTAGACTAAAACAAGTGAAAAACTTATAAGCAAAGAATGATTTATTCAGGGCAACAGTGATCATCAGAAGAAAGGGGTTGATATATAAAAGAAATTAATGGTTATCTGTAATTTAACCAAGAATTTGGATTTTCGCAGCTGTTGAGAGTTAGTACCTATATAAGAGGCATGGAGCAGAAACTACACTTTGTGTAAGTGATGTACTCTAGACTGACGAAATGTCCTGGAAATGTGATGAGTGAATGCCCAGGTTGATAAGAATTACCAACCAATATTTTGAATCGCTTTCCTTATTACAGGAGAGGTATCACCATTCATTGTAAAATACTTGTGGAGATAGCTGCTGCAGTTTTTAATTAAAGTTATTATTAACTGAACTTTTTGATTTTCATGTCTGGGTTATCTTTATATACATATACAGCTAACTGAAGCTATTACAACATCATAGTATGAAAGAGCATGCTAATTAATATTATGACTCCTGATTTCTTATGGAAATTACTTCTTGTTCTCTTTTAACATGACAGATGTCTTCCTTTATAATACTAATCTTTAAAGGTACCTGTGGCATACTATAAACAATAAATTGCACGATAACCAGTAATTAACTTTAATGAAAAGAAAATACAGATATTTCTTACTGAAAATAATCAGTATGTAGAAACAAGCAAATCAAAGGAACAGGAATACAAAGTATATACAGCCATTTTGCGAAAAAAGTTAATGATCATCAATATCATATCGAATACATGAAACCTGAAAAGTCCCATCTGGCACAACATAGCATTAACACTAAACACAGTATCCAGTAGGATAAACCTTGTCTTCTCTATAGAAGCAGGTTTAAATATGAATGCCTTTTCAAAGAAAGTTGTGAATCCCTTTTACATCGTTCAAATCTGAATCAGAATGATTGTCTCTCTCTCTCTCCCAAAAAGTTTGGGAGATTCTTATCTTATGTAACCATCAAAAATAGTTTTCAATAATATTTTAATTTTTATTAATATTAATTTCTAGCACTTGGCAACAGTTTTAAATTGGTAAACCACCAACTGCTGTATGTACTTTGTATTCCCATTCTTCCTTTGATTTGCTTGTTTCTATACACTGATGATGATGTACTCTTATTTTCAGGATGAAATATCTGTACTTTCTTTTCATTAAAGTTAATTACTGTGGTTATCGTGTTAATTTATTGTTCCTTTATAATAGTGTCTAGTGTTCTTATAATAGCTGGTGTTAATGGCAACAGTTAAATTTAATTATTATTTTCATTATATGGGTATCTCTGGAAGACTTACTGCAGGACACCCACACTACCTATCATATCTCTCCTTAAATCATTACTGTTAGGGCACTCATAAACTATTTCTGGCAATCCATTCCACTTATATTCACCACTTTCCAAATTAAAAAAAATCTAGTCTGCACACCCTTACTAACCATACTCCTTCACAGCTTCCAGGGATGACTCTTGGTTCTCTACCACTCTCTTTTTGTCATATATTGAAAAATTTCTTTTGTGTCAGTCTTATAGAACTCTTTAGTAACTTATAAGTTTCTGTTATGTCACCTCTTTTCTGCCTATTAGCTAAACTTTACAGCCCCCCCCCCCCCCACACACACACCTTCGTCTATTTTCATAGGGAGCATTCCATTGTCCTGTTCTTAGTCACTCGTTCCTGGATCCTCTCCATCATCTCTTGATCTCCAAAAAACCCAGGTGACCAAATCTGTGCACAGAGAAAAGATTTGTTAATAAAACTAATATGAAGTCCTGTCTTGTTGTATAAAATAGGTAAAATTGATGGTGCAGAGACTGATAGTTGAGCAAAGTGAAGGTTATAGCAATGTCCTGTTGTCTTAAGCACATCCTTGGGGAGATAGCTAACCTAGAATACTAATGTTATCAGTACATGGTCGTGGATTCAATTGTAGCTGTAGATTCACCAAGCATTAAAACAGATATCAGTACATTAATTCAGATATGTACATTTGGTTTCAAGGGCTGAATATGAACTCTAATCCTTGAACTTGTAAGACCATAATTTTTTATTGAGGTGGGAGTGCCTCAATTCATTAAATTTTCTTTACATCTAGGTCTTCATGTGATTCCTGGTGGAATCTTTCACTTACTACATCCAAATTGATAAGAAAGAATTCCAATGTGAAGCAAGTTAATGTGTATCTAATGATGATTACAACCTATGGATTTATAGCACTATAGCATCTCATTCATAAGGAAAACATCATTATTTGACTTCATATTATCAAGTAAGTTTGAACAAATTGACTTAAATGCTAACTATGCATATTTTCTGCTTCATTTAATTGGTTGGCAAAATTGATGTCCTTCATAATGTTCCATATTGCAAACCAATAAAAATGGTGTGTTGTTTAAAGGGCAGAGCTTAGATTGCTTTGAGGCATCCTCTACATAACTTCTAAGCAATGTGGAGAATGAACCAGAGTTGTCACTCATTATCCAGTCTCATCTTCCTATAATGTACCTTTACTAGAAATGTATCTAGAACTAAAAAAAACGATGGGTTGGCAACTTGGGACTTGGCTGAATTTCTGTATCAACATAATCTGATGTTTTGCTGTTTAGGTTATTACCTAGTTAAACAAAGCTCTGCTGTTTCTATCAGGTGAACAGTGGTAAGTCAATGGGAACAATCCCAGTGAAATTGAATTTAGGCACCATCAGTGTAAGAAGCGTCAACAGGAAAACTGAAGTTGCAGCAAAGGACAGACATACCATGCTAATATAATTAGTATTAGAGGAAGAAATCCAAAACAGGTGAAATACTTATAAATAATAAAGCATAGGATGATTTATTCCCTCAGTAGTAATCATGGGAAGAAAAGGCTTAAATATTTATAAAGTTAATTGCTATTTGAAGTTTAACTGAAATTGTTTGCTGTGGATTTTAATGGCTTTTGAGGATATGGTACTTATATTAAAGGGCGTGGAACAGAAACCACACATGTAATTGATATACTCCAGACAAGAGATTCTTTTATCCTTGCTGCATTGTATTCCTACACTTGAAGCAAAAAAGCTACCTATTCTCTCACACGAAAAGAAAACTCAGTTTGTAATTTGCTTGGCACGACTTACTCATGCATAATCAAAGATATCTACTTACATTTTTCTAAATCTGTCCATAGCAGGGTGACATAAGCAAAAGTCTCCTGTGCACATATCTATACTCCACATCACTGATTAGGTGGGGTGCTTTCTGGTGGTGCAGAAGTTGGCTGTTTAATGGACTTGCACTATTATTTTGGAAAGACTTGTTGCAGGCACAGACATTTCTAAACTTCAGTCTAGAATTGTCTTCCTTTTTTGTGGAATAAATTGGTGTGACTTGTGTGTGTGTGTGTGGTGCGACTATATGCAAAGCCCTGCTGTTTAATATAGTATAATAAAATGCCTACAATTTGGAAACTAAACTGACCTATCAAAAAACATGGGAGGGGGGGGATTATAAGATGTGAAATTAGCTCAAGAACAGAAATTTTGAAAATAAGAGGGATATTAGGTATAAAAATTTCCTGATCTCTTGATGACAAGCATAATAGTCATTAGTTATGGACTATTTTGTGTAGTAGATGAAAGAGATTCTTTGATTATTGATATCAGAGATGTACAACTTTTTGCATGAGTCAGATGTTTTCTACCTTTGACCTTCTTTCAGAGTGATATTATAATTAATTGATTATATTTAGAAAAAAGTAAAAGTTTTTTGAGATCTAAACAGCCCAGAATATTTTGTTTTGGAGAAAAAGAACAAAGCCAATACTAATGATACTTGCGTTCTGGATTTTTGTTCAGGACTTGGACTAGTCACATTCAGAGACGAGTGACCAAGCTGGTTACAGGTCTGTGGAATGTTCCCAATGAGGATAGATTAAGAGTATATGGGTTGCAGAGTTTGGCTAACAGCTAGGAGAGAGAGCGGGGGGGGGGGGGACATGGTAGAAACATAAGTTACTAAGGCAGTCTATAAGATTGACAAAAGAAATTTTAAGTACATGATGAATAGGGTGAGAACAAAAGGTCAACTCTGGAAGTTCTATAAGAGTGTGGTTAGTGAAGATGTGCAGACTACATTATTTTAGATAAGTGATGCTCTCAGAATCATCTAATGGACATTGATATTTTTGACATACAAAACTACAATTCTGAATTGTGTAATGCTTCATTATTTACCTGATGGATTGAGATATTTTTAATTTGACAACCACTTACAACAGTATATTACAAAACTGATTTATCATCATTTCCGGATAATGATGTATTGGCATTCTTTTAAAGTAATGTTGTTTATTACTGCAGTAGTTAACTTTGTTAGTTGCATGCAAAGTGCCTAAGTTTGATATATTCTTATGGCATATTATTTCAATTTTTCCCTATAATTTTTGTTACTAAAATTTGTTTGTGTAGCTCAGTAGAAGTGGCGTTTGCACTCTACAGTGCTTGACCACCTGAAAAAAGATTTCATGATTCAAATCTAGTCGCCGACTAGGGGAAAATTTTCTAAGCCTTTTTTCGACCAGTTCCCGAGTTAGTCGATCTCTGGCATGGCAAGCGGGTTTTTTCTCCCAGAAACTTGGGTTTTTCATCCCGTAAACTCAAGGAAATCAGCTATTGAACCCACACTATTTTCAGACATGAAAAATATTGTGATAGGATTAGGGACCACGAGATGGCAGCACTTGCTAGTCGCCTTCTTCAGTGCTTACCAATTAATTAGTGATGGCCTTGGGCCAGCTATCGCTGATTGGTTACCCGTGGAGATTGAACTGCCTACTCAGTCTCCAAAAAGTTAGATAGGAATAAAACGGCCTCGCCTACTCCCTATACAGAAACAAAAAGGCTTTAGTTGATTTTTGAAATTTGTCAGTTTAAACTAGAATAAAATAGCAGAAAAATTTTAGTGCTATCATTTGCATTCCATTCCAGCTTAACTGTTTTGCAAGGGCATTTATTTTCAGTTGATCTTGTGATATGTTATTTTTAGCCAGTTTACTGGCTCAGGTACATGATATTTCAGATGTCATCCAAAATAACAAATATCATCTAAATTTGTTTAGCTGATGTACATTATGTTCATTAAGGTAAAATATAGAAATACAAATTCTTCAAGGTGCTTTTGCATTATTTTGAATGCATGTAATTAAAGTAACTGACATTTCTTATGCTGAAACCTTTTTTAGGTCCACATTACTTACTAAGTATTTATGTACTAAAAATTTAATAACTTTGAAAAATTAATACATGTAAATTGATTATTTTTATTTCTTTTATTTATTCCAATATTTTTATTTCATTCTTAAATAACAACAGTTACTAATGGGATGTGTACACCTGTTGATAAAACGAGAAAGAGAAATTACTGGCATAACTGAAAGTGCAAATAAACAAAAACATAGCTCAAATATTCAAGAACGTTATTGAAAGGAATGTAGCATGATCTAATGTTGAATCTATGAACTACCTTCAGCTAGTAGTTCACGTGTTGCACAACAGATGTTAAGTGTTACTATGTTTCCCTTGGAAATTTAAAATATCCTGTAGCACCTTGGCCACTGTGTTACACAGTTAGCAAACCACTGAGTTTATTAAGAGCATGGCAGGATTGTTCAGTTAAATGTCCTGTAAGCATTTCCCATAGCAAAGTGCACAATGCTATCAGTGAGTTAGTTAAAAAAAATCTGTTAGTTATTTTAGTTCATTAGTTCTCTAATGAATGAATTGACTTAATTTGTAAATTCTTTTCATTGGGGGAGCCATTAGAACAGGAATTCTAATGACTCCATATCTGATAATACATAATAAATCATTCTCATCAGCATTAAAGTATAGTCTCCAGAATCTAGGGCATTTTAATCTTGAAATTCCCCAGAATGTTGGCATCTCTAAGTAATGTTTCTGTCTAATTATATAATCAGCTTTGAAAATACATTTTCTTAAAATACTAATAATTTCTTCATGAATTGTCAGATTTACAGTAAAAGTAGTTCAAATTTTCCGTTTTCTGATAAATGAGAAAGTGTAACTCAATTAATCACAGTAGACTGAAATTACATTCAGAATATAGTGTCTTTTTTATGCTTATTCATTTACAGTGTCATTTCGTATCAACTTCAGCAGGTACTCCGGCTCGGCTGTTTAATCGTCACAGTAGACTTAATAATACTCAGTTGATTAGTTTCAATTCATCTCAGTCGCTGAAGTGGTTTGCCTTAACTGGACTTATTGCTGAGGTATGTTTTTTTCCTAATCTACCCCTAACTTACATAAAAGTATTGATTAGTATAAAGGTAATTTATATTAATAAATTCTAAAAAATTGTTAGAAAATACAGTTGATTCTCACTATAGCACACTCACTTTAAGATACTACTGAAAAGTCCCATAGACACAGTGATATTCTAAAGAAAATTCATTGTAACAAATTATCCTTTATAACAAACTATATATTCTGCTAATAATATTCTTGTGTCCTTGTGAATTTGCTCTATTGAGAGTTGACTATAATGACCAATAATTAATGTACAAACTTTAAGGGGGAGGGACGTGATTTTTTGAATCCTTTATTGAATTTAAAAAAAAAAGTGAAATGCTTTTTGTGACTTGTTTTTTGTGTCACTACTAGCTACTAAAGGTTGTAAACGTATGGAATATTAATACTGGGTGGGCTAAGTATTTTTTTTAAATATATATATATATTTTTTTTTTGCATAATCCAGAAACTCCACTCTACAGAGACCAAACTTTTTTCAAGCTGCTTCAGTCCTCCAGTAAGTAAGTAGTTCAGTGGTCTTACACCAGTTGATGAAATTCATTTTCCACCTTTAGGTAACTGTTAACAGTGAGAGTGTTAGTGAGGTAGTGCATGTTGGAAAATGTGATTGTATTCATAATTATACGATAATAAAATTATTTGGGTTTGATTTGTTTTGCAGTATTAGTAACTTTTACTGTCTTGTGGTGTTTTTTAATATTTATCCCCCCCCCCCCTCCATACATATAAAAGAGGTATAAGAACCTATTGTACTATTGTGTGTATATGGAGCCTGTCCTCTGCCTTTTGCAATTGGGTTACCATCTTCCTTTGTGGTTGATAACTTCCTCTTCCTAGACCTTTCCCTCCACCAATGCTGGAACTTCAGGACTCTATACTTTCACTCACTCTCACTGACTCAGAGCCTTTCCATAGCTAAGCTAATGATAAGTTTGTTCTATTCTTCCTCTTCATCTGACAAATCCTGTAGTAGCGCACAAATTTAAAGATAATAGGTGTGAAAATATATCACTGAGAGCATAGCAGTAATATGGAAAAAAGAGTAAGAAGGGAGTAAAAAATACAGAAGAATGCAACACGATGACACAAATTTCACAGCTTCAACAAGTGCTTCATAATATAAAATGGGAGTTAGGGAGACCAGAAATATGCTAGAAAGGAATCAGAATACAAGAAAAAAAAAGGGAGAAAAATTGTTGAAAAGGATAAAAAAGAATATGGTGATGTATAGTGATTAGGGATGTACTAGATGAGTGAATAATGCAAGTATAGTTTGCCCAGAGTAAAAATTCGTGATGTGATTGAGGTTATATACAAGCAGGTGGAACAGGTAGAAGATCTGATTGTATTAGGGAAGACAACTATTGTATGAAGGAAGACATGAGAGTTGATGAATAAAGAAAAAAAGAACAGCAGAAAAGAGTCAAGATGTAAGCCTCTTGCCAAAGTATGACATGTATGAGCTGAGACTGTGATTACTAATGATCCAATACACATATTGTACAAAAGAAATGGGGTTCATATGTATGAAATACAAAGGTGTAATGAGATTGAGATTCTTATGTCAGGGAAAGGATGTAGAAGAAATGACTCTGAAAATGGTGGGACTGATTTTGTCAGAAATGAAAAGCAGTGGTTGCTGTAGTGGAATAAGACCTGGTTAATGGAAGAGGATAAGAATACAGGAATAGAATGTGATAGGTGCTCTGTGTTTGGGGATGACAAACTGGATAGAAATTGTGTAGGTGAGTGATGTTGCTAATTGATTACAGAGGAATTAAATCCAACTGGAGTAATGATCCTGAGTTATATCATAGTAGTGTGAGTAACACACAGACAATGGTTTGAAGCTGTTTGGTGTGAGGTGGAGGTTAACAGGAGAAAATACATTGTTGAATGTAGCTACAGGCCAGACTCATCTGATGACTGAAACTACATGGGCAGGTAAACCTTATGGATACAAATAGGACTATCATTATAGGGTGATATCAAATATGAGGATTTACACTGGAAGGAAGAAAAGCATGTAGAATGAAGGAAAGAGAATTTATAGAGTTACTGAGGAAGGAATAATTATCTTAAGAACGTGATGGAAAGTACTTATAGAGCAAGAATATTGAATCTAGTAAATAGCATCAGAAAGTCTGTATACACTCAGTGGACAAAACATTAGCGATATATACCTAATAGCACGTCAGTCCTCCTCTAGCACAAATAACAGCCTGTACTCTCTGACTGAGGCATTGACTCTACCAGATGCTGGAAGATTGCTGGAGATAATTCCAGCCATGCCTGTTACAGCATTGTCCACAACTCCACCTTAGATGTGACATGGATCTGACTTGAATTGACATTGAATCTCTCTGGCTCCCAGAGAGATTCAATTGAATTTAAATCTGGGGACCTTGGGTGTAGGGGACACTGGATAGTCCCAAACTCAGATGAGTGTTCCTCAAGCCATGCCTAGGTGATTGCGACCTGGTGGGAACAGCACCAGTGGTGTTGCATGCCCATTTAGGTTGGGTGTGCTATTGTGTGGTTTATGCAACCCGTGCTACAAAATTCACATTAATTTGACAGTATGATTACATTTTTATTGATGTATGAAAGTTTTAAGAGTGCATAACACA
The DNA here is from genome assembly GCF_054136105.1 of Typopeltis vanoorti. Lineage (NCBI taxonomy): Eukaryota > Metazoa > Arthropoda > Arachnida > Uropygi > Thelyphonidae > Typopeltis > Typopeltis vanoorti. The sequence goes on along the minus strand of NC_143549.1, from coordinate 62,804,650 downwards.
TCAATGCTCATCTTAATTGGTTCAATGCAATTAATTGTAGGATAACTTTAAATCTTCTTCTTATTGTGCTATCTTCTATCGAAGGTCAGCAGCCATCTTGGCGAACAAACTGCGCTCTTGTGTTAATCTGAGCAGTTGTGCACTGCTCTTTCCTGTCCACGTCTTGATGTTGTCGAACCATGATATTCTTTTTCTTCCTCTAGTTCCTTTGCCATCAATTCTTCCTACCAAAATAGTTTGTAGAAGTTGGTATTTGCTGTTTCTCATGATGTGTCCAAGATATGATGTTTTTCGTTTGTTGATTATTTGTACAAGATGTTTAGCTTTGCCAATGGATTTTAAGACATCTTCATTGGTAATTTTTTCTGTCCATGATATCTTTAGCATTCTTCTGTATAGCTACATCTCAAAGGCTTCGATTTTCTTGATGGTTGTCCCTTCAATGTAACTCCATAGAGCAGAATAGACCACATGTAACATTTCAGCATTCGGCATCTGACTTCCATGTTTAGGTCTTTATTGCAGAATAGTGTTCTCATTTTCATGAAGGACTGCCGTGCAACTTCAATCCTTGTCTTTATATCTATTTCTGGATCCCACAGTTCATTAAGCCAGCTACCAAGATATTTATATCTTGACACTTGATCAATATTTTTCCCATTGAGTGTCAGTTTCATTGATGAGGCTGGATGTAACTTTGAATACTTTATCAATTAATATAATTTTAAATATGGAAAGCATAAAGGTCAAATGAACAACAACTATGCTTCGCGCACACCTTTTAAGTGAGATGCACAAATGGTTTACGCTTCATGGTGAGATTAGATTATCACTGGTAAATACTAAAGTGAGACATGGATAATTTGAATTTTGATATGATTTTTAAATACAGCTGTTAGATCCTGAATGGAGAGCCTTACAAGTAAATTCTCTATTCAGGATTTAACATGATAAATACTATTAATTAAGGAGATATCTACACATCAGCTAATAATTATGAAGTATTATTTTATGTTATGTAATAATGTGTAGTCCATGTGTGCCATATAGTGAGAGTTATTCCTGTATAACTGAAATGAATTGCTTTCATAAGCAGAAGGCTATCCCCCTCTGAGAGAAACTATTCAGTCATCGAGAAGGAGGCTCTGGCACTCATATACAGCCTCAGAAAGTTCCGATATATATTACTGGGCCAACATATCATACTCAGGTCGGACCACAAACTCTTATCCTTCATTTCATCAATGAAGGATAAGAATCAAAGAATTGTGAGGTGGTCCTTAGAGATGCAAGAATTCAGGGTAGAAATTAATTACATTCCTGAGAGATCTAACGTTGTGGCTGACTATCTGTCTAGATCTCTGGACTCCTGCACTGATGAGGAAAATATCAACTCTGTGCTATTGATCGAGAGAAAGAAGAAACCACTGCCCCTCCATCTTCAAAGTTGGGGGAAGTCTGAAATAATAGAAGCCCAGAAATCGGACCCGATGTGGGGGGGGGGGGGTGCATGAAAGATTGAAAAAAGGAGAAAGCCTCTCACACAACCAAGTGTTCCACAATACCATACATATGGACGAAGACAGACTTTTTCAAAACAAGACGTCACAGGGAGGTGGAAGGAAAAAATTCTGGTTCCTAAAGTCATGATTCCTTCGGTCTTGTACACGTTTCATGATGCGGAGCTAGCCGGACATCAGGGTATCCACAGAACCTGGAAGGGCATGAGAGAAGATATTGAGAACTATGTGTCATTGTGCCATGTGTGTCAACAGAAATCTGTCATTCCTGGTAAAGCACCACTGCAATCATTCCCGCTCCCCTCACGACCATTTCAAGCTGTGGCTATGGACATTGTGGGACCCCTCCCCACTATCTCAAAGGGGAAACAGGTACATTCTCGTCATGATCGACATGTTCTCAAGGTTTCCCAAAGCCACAGCCATGAAGAATCAAACAGCAAAGACCATGGCAAACAAGCTGATTTTCTCTAGATATGGAACTCCCAAAACCCTTTTGTCAGACCAGGGTACCAACTTTATGACTGAAGTAATGCTCCAACTCTGCAAATTGTTGGGAATAAGGATACTGTTTACTACCCCGTATCACCCCCAAGGAAATGGGATGTGCGAGAGGATGAATCGGACTCTGAAGCTCACTCTTTCCAAACTAGCAGAAGGGCAGGTTTCGGAGCGGGATTCCCATCTAGCACACACTCTTTTCGCTTGTAGGACCGCTCTCCATGCAGCAACAAGGGAAGCCCGTGCTGTTGTGCTCTCCGGATTTGAGCCCCCTTTTCTCAATGATTTCAGAAATTCAAAGGCGAGCACTGGATTCCCAGACATCGATGAGAACTTGAACAACCTCATCAAGGAAAACAGGCTGGCACATGAGTTGGTGGCTGAGTCAAGTAATGCGTGTTCCCAACATGCCCAGTCTTATACAAATAAATTGAGAAAACACAAAGACTTAAAACTAGGAAACTTAGTCCTATTGGAGCAGAACTCTGGGAGGAAAAAGGGGGGGAAATTTGGAAGGAACGCCACAGGGCCCTTTGAAATTGTAGAAAAATTATCCCCTGTGACATACAAGATAAAGGAGACGACACGCCAGGGAAGAACCCTAGTAGTCCACTCAGATTGCCTAAAATTGTACAGATGCAGATCAAGTAGGTTGGTCTCTCTAGGAGATTCCCTCGAAAACATCTGGGGAAAAGGGGGGGGAAGTCAACAGAAAACAGAGGCTGTCAGGGGAACATGATGAAAACACATCCCAGAGCAACCCCGTACACGAGACAGAGCAACAAGAGAGAAGAAGAGCAAAGCCTGTCGAAGGAATATCTTCCCGAACACTTAAGATATAAAGAAGCACAGAATATATATCATGTGAATGAGCAAACTCAGTCATGTCACGAGGAAACAATACAGTCTCATGAGTCAAGATACGTACTAAGGCCCAGAAAGATTGGAAGGTTCATCTCCACCCCCCAGAGAATTGAGGGAGAAGCAAAAGGAGTTTTTCTAGAAAATTAAGAAAAATAATTTTTTTATAATAAGGGATGCTTAAAAAAAAATTTATCTTGGAAAAAAATTTTTCTTGTAAGGAGAGACTTTTGTTAGATTCTGAATGGAGAGCTTTACAAGTAAATTCTCTATTCAGGATTTAACATGATAAATACGACTAATTAAGGAGATATCTCTATATCAGCTAATAATTATGAAGTATTATTTAATGTTATGTAATAATGTGTAGTTCATGTGTGCCATATAGTGAGAGTTATTCCTGCATAACTGAAATGAGAAGCAGAGAATTTTGTATCAAATTACTAAGAATTGTGTAAGGGAATTGTTAAGTTATTTTTAATTCCCATTAAGCTGTATAGTACATTACGAAGTTCTGAGAAAAATTATAAGTAGTAATCTGGAATAAGCGCATATAATCTGTATGAGTCGAGTGTAGTGATGGAGGCTATACCTACGCGGAAAATGATGTCAGAACGCTACCTGGAATAATGTAACGTAACAGATTAGGGAGAGTGTAGGATCACCCAAGGGGCATGAACGATGAGGTTCGTGGGTGAAAACCACATCGAATAGAGGGCGCCCGAAAAGGGTGAATAAAAGACGAAGGGAGCCATTTTACAAGGCTTTTTCCTTTTCGGTTTCTGGATTTGAGTTTTAGGAGGTTTGTCAGGGGAGTCGTGAGAGAGCGGTGGATCGACTACGGTGATGACGGACGGTGGGTTCTTTTCTTGAGAATGCTTGAAGATTTCCAAGCGGAGCTGATCGCGATATGATGGCCTATGCAGAATCGAGCCTTAGCAGAATGTCCCATTGGAGAAAGTTTCCTGCTGAGCGATAGACAGCATGCCACAGTCGGAAACGATAAAAAGAAAAGCATAGTGCATCACCATGCGAAAAGACAGCCGAAGAACATACAGTAAGGTAATCCAGATCTACATGAGATGGCGGCATGAAATCTAAAAGGATGAAAGGATCCGGTAATGTAAAGATTTTCATTCTATGTTAAAAAATTGCTAGGAAGAATAAGAAATTTGTGTATACTGTAAACTAAAGGACACTAGTAGAGAACTTTTAAGTGAGAGTTTGATTGAATTAATTAAGAACCTGTGGAACAAACAAGAATTGTTGATAGGCGGTATTCTGATTGAGAATGGCTAGGCTTGCTTAATGAAATTTAGAATTAAGATAGTTATTGATAGAGTATTAATGAAATTGTTCAATGCATGTTCTGTGAATAGCTTGTGAAAGGAATTATATCCTAGTAATATTATGCTTACACTTAATCTTATCCTTTCGTAATTGAAGGATTTAGCATACTCAGATTCATTGTGATTTAGTATGAACCATAACTTAGAGTGAACTTTTATCCATTGAGTATTTGAATTTTCTTAACTGTTTCCAATAAACATGTTTTGTACCTTATACCTGAGTTTATGCCTGATTACGAATTCAAACCGCCACTTATGAAATAGAACCTTTTGGCGCGAAGGAATTTAGATATAATTGCTTAAGTGAGATTCGAGTCATGACTGCCAACTGAATCTGCACAATGCTAGCGTGAGATTAATTATTGTGTGTATCCCTTTGAATTTAGAATTATTTCCCTGAACAAGAGTCTACTCTGTTATAGGATGTTGGCTGGCGCAGCATAATATAAATTTTGCCAATATCCGAAGAGGAGATAAATCTGAATTAATATTTTAAGGGCACGACAGTAGATTAGAAGGAGGGCTATTTAGGGGTAAGACGATATAATCAAGGGTAAGCGGCGACATAACAATAGAGCAGCTGGTAGGACTAAAATTGAGTAAGGTTAAAATAAGAAAGGATTAAATCAAGGAATAACCAATTAAGTATAAAGTAAGTATAAACAACCTTAAATAACAATATATAACACAGCCATATAATATACACAGAAATTGGAAAAAAGTAATCACTTGGGAAATTTTATTTTTCCAGATTGAACCAACGAAAGACTGAAATAACTAGTTTCTAACTTCGGTCCACTATAATCATACAATGTGCAAAAGCTTTGGCAGAAAACTGGACATTCATTACATCAACATTGCTTCCTATTGTAAATATGGGCAAAAAAAGTTAGAAATTATTTATAGAAATTATAAACATATATTAAAAACTTGTCTATGTCGATGTCATAAACATGTCATTTCATACTTTACACACGTAAAACAGATCTTGTTCTTATTTTTGGCTTTTTAGTTCTAGACAGTCCTGGGATCTGTCGCTCGGACAATTTTCTTCCACTTATTTCTGTCTTGGACATCCCTCCTTTCCACTCCAACTTTTCCCATATCCTTTTTGATGTTTTCCCACCATCTTTTCCTTGATATTTCTTTTCTTCTCTTAACCTTCACCTTCATTGTTGTGACTGTTTGAATTGTGTGGTCTACCAATCTTCTCCATACATGGCCAGTCCACCTCAATCTACTTTCTCTCACTTTGTCGCTAATTTTTCTAACCCCGATCTCCTTTTTTATATCGTTGTTCCTCTTGAGTTCTCTTTGTTGCCTATCGTTCTGCTCCGTACAACAAGGCTGGTATTAGACCAGCCATTTGACCAGCCTTTTTCTTCTCATATATTTTTCACTGTGTGACTTAAAAATCAAATTTTATCTTCGTTAAAAGGTAGTAGACCAGATATAAATCAGCCATTAGGGCTAATTTATATATACTTGTTTTTACTTTTTTTCATTGCATTTTTGCTACATATCACTCCTAACATCCCCTTCCATTTAGTCCAACTTGCCGTAATTCTTTCTCTGACTGCCAAGTTATATGTGCCCTCTCTCTCTCTCTCTCTCTATATATATATATATATATATATATATATATGTGTGTGTGTGTGTGTGTGTGATCATTGGCTTTTACTTGGTTGTTCTGATACATTTTAAAACATAGATTTAATGACTTAAAAAACCTAGATAACATATAAAAATTTTAATGAGAATAATACAACTAGTTTCGGCTTATAACAGCCTTCCTCAGGTATTCATAAAGGAAAAGAATAGTAATAAACATTGAAGTATCTAAAACAACTGGAAATTACAGGTAAAAATTGCCACACATAATTGATACATAAAAAATGTATTTTTCAAGTTGTTCTAACAGGCGTGTGCCATTGTTTATTGCAAGTGTGCGTACAGGCTCACGTGAACGCCAATATTGAATAACTGCAGCATGGCTATCTGGGATGTTATAACTCAAATTGTTGTTTAAGTGGACAGGGTTCAGCAGGATTTCCCTTGATTCTACAATTTTTCTCTTAAACTCATCATCACAGCGAAAAATATTTTCTGATCTATCCCAGCAAACGGAGTGGCTTTGTTGATCATCATTAGGATTATTTGAAAAAAGAACATGACTGGATAACGCAGTTGCATGAGATGTCTCTTTTGTAAGAGATGTCTCTCTTATGCTCTTCTATACGTTGGTCAATAGATTTGTTAGTTTGTCCAAAATAAGGGATATTGCAATTGCACCATAATTTATATACACCTGGATATTTTAGGTGGTGATGAGTAGGCTTTGGATAGCTGATTAGAGAATGAATTTTAGGAAGTGTGGTGAAGAACGTCCTGATATTATATTTTTTATGGACTTTAGCTAATTTTTTTAGAGACTGTGCTAATGTATGGAATGGAGATGCTACCTTTAAAATTAATAGTTTTAAAGGTAGTTTTTGTGCACTGCCTAGGAGGATCCAGAAGAAATTTCTTAATCATTTTTCAGAGTATCCATTTTGTTTAAAGATAAGAATGAGGTGATTTATTTCTTTTTGTAGTTCATCTGGTTCATTTAAGAGAAAGCGTGCTCTGTGTCCTAAGGTAGATATAGTTCCAAGTTTTTGTGGTGGAAAATGATGAGAAAGATTATGCAGATATCTATTGGTATGAGTAGGTTTTCTATATATATATATAGATTTTAATCTTTCAGAGCATCGTGTAAACATGACATCCAGGAAAGGTAAGAAGTTATTTTCTAGATCATCAGTAAATTTTATATTAGGATGTTGGATGTTTAGATGATGAAGAAAATCTATGAGAGATGTGTGCCCATGATTCCAATAATAATAAAAATATCATCAACATATCATTTCCAAACTTTTGGTTTAAATGAGAAGGAAGGTATGGCTTTCGTTTCAAAATCTTCAAGGAAGATGTTAGCTAGGGACAACGGATTGCCCATTGCCAGGCCTTGTTTTTGTTGGTAAACGGAGTCCTGATATCTTTTGTTGGTAAATGGAGTCCTGATATTAAAACATTGCATTAATCCAGAATGAATGCAATGTTTTAATAAAGCAAACATTTTTTTGGATAATTTGTCCTTTAGCAATTTAAGTACCTCGTCTGTAGGAACATTAGTAAATAAAGATATAATGTCAAAACTTGCTAGAATGTCATTTTCATTGATGAGAATATCTTTTATATGAGAAACAAAATCTGTGGTGTTTTTGATGAAAGATGAAGATTTATTGAAGAAACACTTGAGGTACTTTGCTAGATATTTCGGAAGTTTATGCGTAGGTGAGTCAATTCCTTCCACAATTGGGCAAAGAGGGATGTTTTCTTTATGAATTTTGGGAACTCCATAGATGCATGGGATAAGAGGATGTAGAGAACGTAAAGAGAGGCGAACATTATGAGGAAGTTCACTCGTAGTCTTTAACAAGTTGTTTGTACGGTTTTGTAATTCTCTTGTAGGATCTTCCTGAAGAATTGAATATGTCGAATTATCTTCAAGTAATTGAAGCATTTTGTTGTGGTAATCTTCAGAGTTGAAGATGACCGTGGAATTGCCTTTATCCGCAGGTAAAATAATGTTCTGTTTTAGATTTTTTAGGGCTTGCCTTTCAGCCAGAGAAATATTATCTGTTGGAGGTTTAGCATTATTGATAATGAAAATCGATTCAATACGAAGAAGTTTCGCCAAATGATTAGGAATGAGTGAACTTGCCTTTTCTATTTTTGTAAGAAGAGATTCTTTAGGGATAAATTTTGGTGAGGGAATGAAATTGAGACCTTTGCTAAGAATATCTGTTTCCGCATCCATTAAAATATGAGAAGATTTGTTCACTACAACTTTTTCAGGATTAATACAGGCTTCACTATGACCAGATCTGTTTTGTATCCTTTTTAGATTATTAAATTTCCTGATAAGAGTATATTTATTCTTGTTTTGGATTCATGTGGCTTGTGCTTCACTGTTAATGATAAAATCATGTAAGTTAACATTATCCATAATTTCTTCAAGTTTTTGAGTTAAAGATCTTTTAGTGCTGAACAAAATATATATATATATATATATATATATATATATATATATACAGTTAACTGTGTGTGTGTGTGTGTGTGTGTGTGTGTGTGTGTGTGTGTGTGTGTGTGTGTGTGTGTGTGTGTGTGTGTACACAGGTAACCCTCGTATAATGTGGTACTTATACAATGCTTGTTTCGATATAGCACGGTTTGCAAATTGTAGTAACCCTTGTTCGATGCGGTACTTATGCAACTCGATTCCGATATAACAGTCTACAAATTTTTGTTACCCTTTTTCTTCTCATATATTTTTCGTCGTGTGGCTTCAAAATCAAATTTTATCTTCATTAAATTTGCGTCAGCTCGTATCACGCATGTAGTTATAAGTAGCGAATTTATATTAGTGAAATACCCTTTTGCACGCATGTACATGAAAGTGTTTATTGTTGAACATTGTCTTCATTTTCTGCCAGGAAAGCACATTAAAAATCATAAGTGTGTTAATCTCAAGCTGAGCACTTTATTTTCTGGTGAGTTACATACAATATGTGATGCTTTTTTTTATCTCATCTCATCTTCCTTTTTCCCTCTTTTACCGTGCGGTGTCGCTGGTTGGTCAATCATCGGACCTCAAGCGGTTCACAGAATAGGGTGGTCAGCCCTATGTCTGTAATGTTGAATTCTCAAAGCCGGTTTGCCTGCTTTGCTTTTTTTATGTAAAAATTTAATTTTTATAGTAATGGCCACTTAGAGGGCTTTTGCGATATGGTTGAAAATGAAATTAGTGAATTAATTGATGGAGAAATGAGAAATAAATTTAAATGAGGAGGAACTGGTACAGTTAATAGGTGACGTCGAACCAAATGGTGGGGAAAGTTCTGCCGAAGATTCTGATTGTGATGAATCCGTTTAAAGAATTGAGTTTAAAGAAATTAGCAGAAGGATTGGACTTGGCAAGAAAGTTAGGAAGTTATTTTACGGATAATAATCCTTCAATGGAGCGCTTTGGAAAATTTACGAGACAATTGGATATTTGTTTAGCTCCATATTATGAACTTAATAAAAAAATTGCAGCATAGTGCTAAACAAGGTCCTATTACTGACTTCTTGCTAACTAAACTAGCCAAAGTATGCAATGAGAATTATACAAATGATGTCCAAGAGATTTCAAGTGATGATGATGTCCGGCCACTCGTAAATAAAGAATATCTATGAAAAGTTATTTTTGAAGACTGTGATGGTGATTAAAATATGCACTTTATTTTATTTTGCCTAAAACATTTATGCATTATGTGCAATGAAGTTTATGTACATTTTGTAATTTTTATAATTTTATACTATGCATTTGTTTCATAGTTTATATGTTTTCTTAACTTACATGAATTACCTGAATTAAATGAAGTAAATTAAACTAAATTAATTAAATTACCTGAATTCTGAACATAAACTGCTTATTTTATATAATGTTGCATATCCTTTAAGTACTTGGGTTGTCATTCATCAATGACATTATCATTACTTAAAATAAGAAAGACTTGCTCAAAAAAAAAAAAAAAAAAACTACTTTGCAAGAAATGAAAAGAAACAAAGTCTGAAATTAGTTTATTTACAGTCATTATTATTATTTCCTTTTCAATGATTAATAGCATTTCATGCATAGAAACATTCTTTTTTTTTCTTTAAGAAAAGAAAATATATAGTAAATTGACAAAGTATGTATGTAATTAGGTCTGTTTATTTGAATAATTTACTTTGTTTCCTTAGGAGAACAGAGTAGTTGGAGTAACCCAACTTCATTCTCTGGATCATAATCTGAGTCAAGTTATCGAAGCTCATTCCATTCAGTTTGCCTGTTATTTGTTCCGAGGAAATTCTCATCCTTCATGTGTCCTTGTTGCAGCCACAAGAGGAAGCGAAAAGTCTGGAAAGGTGAATACAAAACAAAAAACGTTTATCTCATTTTTTTTATTTTTTTTTATTTTGAAGGAACTGTTTTTAAATTATTTTTATTATGCATACTTCTCTAGGGAATCCATGATTCATCAAGGGAAGGGGACCTTTAGTCACTCATATTTAGATACCTACCATCTCTTTCGCCCTCTTTCTTATTCTCTGAACACACATCAAAGACACATACACCACATGCCATAAGAAGAACCTGGACCTTCGCATGCTTCCTAACCATTATTAGCCAACCTCCAGAAATGACCAAGTTCTTCCTCCATAGCCATTAGTTAGCCGATGTCCATACTGTAAGGTCCCCTTACCAACTCTTCTCCTCCATCTGTCAGTCTGTCCTCATGTGCAATTTTTATCATTTAGTTAATTCCTGGTGGATCTATTCAGCTATCTCCCCACCTAGAACCCAGAATTCTGTCTGTGCACAGTGGTCCAGATATTGCCTTATCAAAGGTTTGTCAAGTGGGAAAAAACTTTGTACTTTTAACAACTTACTATTATTTTCAGTAGTGTTATTCATAGTAATAACTTAAGTAACTTAGCAATACAGTCCTAAATTTTAAATCTGTTTACTATAATTCCTAAATCTCTAGCTGCATTACTCCTCTGTGTGAGGCATATGTTCATGATGGAGCAAACTCCCAGTGATGGTACTAGCCCATTTAATTCTTATTCTTTTCTATGCTTTTCTTCCCATGTTCTTCACTCTACTAGTCTTCCAGACATCACTAAGATCAATGCTGCCATGTTAAAAGTATCCGAAATAAAGGAGATGAATTGGTGGCGCTGATAGCATCAGCCTGGCCAAAGATTATTGGGATCTCTGAGACGTGGTTGATGGAGGATGATATAATAACAGGAATTGAAGTGGCAGAGTACAGCGTTTTTTGGCAGGATAGGAAAGGAAAATGTGGTGGAGGAGTACTGGTTATGATAAGTGATGTAAGTCTTACATCACAGTGAAGAGTGGAAGCTTTGGAAGGCAGTGACACTAACGGTTTTGAAAGCATATGGTGTGAGATAGAAGTGGCCATGACAGGATATTTAATGGGATGTTACTATAAACCAGGGAGCACAGAGGGTGGGAAGCAGGAGATGTTTAGGCAGCTGAGCTTGGCAAGTGCAAGAAGAACAACTGTTATGGGAGATTTTAACTACAGTAGTATAAGCTGGGAAGAGGAAAATGCATGTAGTAATAAGGGGATGGAATTTCTAGAATTATTTAAGGACAAATGTCTTAGGCAACATGTAATAGAGGGAACAAGAGTTTTGGATTTGGTCATAGCGTCAAAAGAGCTGATAATAAGTAAGATGACATCTCTCCCACCAGTGGAGAGAGTGACCATGTGGTTTTGACTTGGAAGATGAATAGACATACAAGTGTATCAAAGAAAAGGGAACGTATGTGGAATTATGAGGCAGGTGATTATAATAGTCTTAGGTATCAACTAGGGGTAGTTCAATGGAGGACAGAATTGAATGGCCAGGATATTGTTAGTGCTTGGGAAATTGTGAAAGGATATATGTTCGCAACAATAGTAAGCTGTATTCCACGAATGAAGAAGAGGACACAATTTGGTGTAAAGTGGATGACAAACAATATCAAACAGGAACTGCAGTTGAAAAAGAGATTATGGAAGAGATATATAAGGAGAAAGGTAGAGGGCAGATACCAGAAGAATATGAGATGCGGGCCAGGAGAGTGACCGGTATGGTGAGGAAGGCGAAACTGGAATATGAGAAGAGATTGGCACTAAAATCCAAAGAAAATCCTAGGGAATTTTTTAGCTATGTTGCCAGTAAGAGGAGAAATGATTGTGGAAGAATGACATTGCGGGATAAAAATGGGAATAGAGTGACTGATGCAGAGGATATGGTGGAGTTGTTCAATGAGCACTTTATTGGAGTATTTCATCCTGGAGAAGAAGGTTTTAATACTAGAGGGATAGGGCAGGTTCAGGGTTTAGAGGTGCAAGAGGAGTGTGTTCCAAATATTGAGTACTCTGGATACCAGTAAAGCTGTGGGACTGCATGGTATTTCACCATGGGTTTTGAGAGAATGTGCTAAAGAACTGACAGCTCCGTTGACCTGGCTCTTCAATAAAAGTCTGGCTGTGAGGAAAGGTACCCAAGGAATGGAAGGAAGGTAAGATAGTGCTGCTGCACAAGGGTGGTAGCAGACTGGAAATGTATAATTATAGGCCAGTTTGTGTCACCAGTAGTTGTTAAGGTCTTGGAGAAATTAGTGAGGGACTATATACAGTGTTTGGCAGATGAGGATAATGTTATTTGTGAGAATCAACATGGATTTGTTAAGAGGCGCTCTTGCTTTAGTAATATGATTGCCTGTTATAATAAAGTGACATGAGCAGTTGATGAGGGAAAGGCATATACTGCCATTCTTTTAGATTTTGCAAAGGTGTTTGACAGGGTGCCACATGATAAGCTGATATTTAAGTTGCAGCACATGGGTTTAGATGGGTTAGTCATTTGGATTCAGGATTTGCTGTCTGATAGGTAAGAGAGTTGTGTATGGTGGATATTCAGTGTAAGGTGGATAAACAACTGAATATCAAGGGGATATTCAGTTGTTTGCAGATGATGTAAAGCTGGGAAGGGTTATCAGTAATAGTGCAGATGTGGCAGCCCTGCAAGAGGATTTGAATAAACTAGACAGATGGGCAAATGAATGGGTGGGGGGGTGTCGGTTTAATGCAGCAAAATGTAAAGTCTTGAAGTTTGGGAACCATCAATGGGAGGATGCATACTCGATTGGAGGAGCTATACTGGAGGAAGTAGGGGAGACGAGATCTGGGGGTGATGATTGATAGAAAACTGAAATTCAGGCATATTGCAAAGGTGGTAAAGGTAACCCAGAGGATTCCTGCAATACTAAGAAGGATGCTGACCTGCAGAGATAAGAGTTATCATTCTGTTGTAATAAGACCCTGATTAGACCACACTTAGACTATTGTTCTCAGGTTTGGTTCCCAGGATTTGAAGGGGGGGGGATAAATTAACTGTGGAAAGGGTACAGAGGCAGATGACAAAGATGGTTTCAGGACTGTACAATGTAAGTTACGAGGATCGACTGAGGGAATGTGGACTGCAGAGTTTGGTGAATAGAAGGAGAGGTGATATAATCAAGACTTTTAAACTATTGAGAGGAAGTTACAGAGTAGACATTGGGGAGTCCTTTTGCTCGGTCGAACAGTGTAAAGGAGTGATGACAAGGGGCCATCCCTGGAAGTTACGAAAGGAGGCTGTGAGCGAGGGGATGAGGAGTGGTTTCTTTGCATGAAGGGTGGTTGAACTGTGGAATGCATTGCCTGAGAGAGTGGTTAGAGCAGGAACGTTCAGTGGGTTCAAGGAGTGGTATGATAAACTTTGTATTTCCTAAAAACGACCTCCCACGATGAGTCTTTTGACTCCATGGAGACCTGAATAATAATAAGTTTACGATGCAGTGCAGTCTTCAAACATCCAGAAAAGGGGGGGGGGTAATCCTGGTAATTTCACACTACTTTGGCCTCTGCATTTGCCAGAAAGGTGGTTCTGGATGGTCTGTCCAGATTAGAGTGCCTGGTAGGCTTGCCTGCAGAGGTCCTCAGTGTTTCAGTAAATCCACTTTCCCATGGTTGGGGATAGGGGCTATATATGCACCTATATAGTAATGGATGCTATATAGGTGCCTATATTGCATCCATGGTAGCTTGGCATTCTATTCCTGAGTGCATCCATTGCTCACTGGGGAGTGGGCGTCCATGTGATGCCCACTCTCTGGTATGTGTGATTTTGTGTGTGTGTGGGGGGGGGGCTACTCTGGTGTTGGATTGAGCTCCCATTGAGTAATTTTCGTCCTCAAGCTTATCAGGGATCCTCTACAAGTCCCAACCATATCCATAAACCATTAAAACATCAATTGAAAACAAAATAAAGAAAGAAAAATGCACGAAAGACAGTGAAGAAGTATGCCAGCCTTCTTAATACTGCACTTGGCCGAAGAACATCCACTAGAGAAAATATCACTCTCCTTCATCTAGAATGGTTTGGAAGGGTTGGTAGGATCTCAAAAATCAATAAAGAAACTCCATTCAGAGGATTCTCTCATAGAAACAACAATGCCGACACAATTGGAGCATCTGCTTTGTGCATCGTTCATCAGAAAATACCAGTCATGGTTATTCCCACAAAAATCTTGAACTGTTCTCAAGGAGTAATGTCAGAATGGGACCTCCTCGATATCCCAGGTGAAGAGATCTGCTCCAAACGAAAGATCAGTGAGTGACAACCATGACAATATGTATATACAGGAATGGTCATCTTGTTCCTACTAGAAATGTCGTCGTCATCATCAAATTCCTGACATGTACCCTCAAGAGATGTACAGGATATGATAGTACTACATGAAAAATCTACATCATTACTAATTTCCTATCTACAATTTTCCTCCAAATCAGTCTGTTACTTGTCAAGACTCCAACATTATCAGATCTTATATTTCTATCATCTAAGGCACTTTGTACAGTATCAATCCACCTATATCTTGGTCTTCCTCTGGGTCGTTTTGCTGCCAACCTGGCAGAGAACACTTGTTTAGCTAATCTTTTCTCGCCCATTCTGTTTAAGTGACCATACCACCTGAGATTAGCTCTGCTAACGCATTCCTGGATGCTGACAATGTCAAGTTCTTTCTTAATATCTTCGTTTTTAATATGATATTGTTATTGATGCCATCTGTTCACACCTCTAATCTTTCTCATGACTCTCATATCTGCGGTCTCTAGTCTTTGGACAAGTGTTTTACTTCTGACCCAGTTCTCAGATCCATAAGCTAAAACTGGTTTAAACACTGTCTTGTATAAAGCTAATTTAGTGTTCCGACTAATTTCTCTCTTATTCCATATGAATTTATTCAATTGGCTGCCTACCATACCAGATTTGTTGATTCTGTTGTCTATTTCCATATTTAATTTACCATCTTCAGTAAAAATCGTGCCTAAGTAGCTGAAATGTTTTACTTGTTCCACGTTCACAACACAGTTGACATTTTCAACAATTCTACCTATTTTCATTGTCTTTGTCTTTTTAATGCTGACTTTCATACCATATCTATTACAACAGTTATTCAATTTAGTCAGGGAATCTTGCAAACTTGTAGCAGATTTATTTAGAAGTATAACATTTTTTATTAGCCAGGAACTTTTGATATGCTTTCTTCTTTTCCTTTACTGCCTCTTTAACTTCCTGTGTCCACCATGTAGTTCTGATTTTTCTATCCTTGCAGACAACCTCACCATATGCCTTTCTGGCTGAATCAATCAGGGTTTTCTTCGAGGCTTGCCACTGAATCTCCAGGGTTTGGTTCCTGTTCTCAAACTCTTTCATTTTTTCTTCAATAATCTTTGTATATTTTAGTCTACAGTTCACATCTGAGAGCTGCTCAACTTTTATTCGCTGTAAAACTTTCTTACATATTATTCTTTTCAATATGAAATTCAATTTTCTCCTGCTCAAGACTAAATAGTGATCGCTTCCAATTTCAAATCCTCTGTACACTCTCAGAAATGTCATCCTTTCAAAACATCTAAACCACCATCTCTGAAAATGAAATATCAAAACTGCTCAGTTGAGTTCTACATTCCCAGACCTTTTCACCACTTTAACTGTCAAATGTATAGTCATTCTCAAACTGCCTGTCATGACTATCATCTGTGCTTGAAGTGGCAAATCAGGTGAACAGGATGATAAGAATAAACCACCCAGTTGCCCTAATGAACATGTCAAAGGTGGAAGGATAAAAAAGAGATCCAAAAATAAAAACTGAGCAGTTTCATCCCACACCAGAATGTGAAGAGGCTGTATACCACAAATGTTGCAACATCTAGTGGTAAACCTCTTATGCTGAGAAAGCAGCTGTAAAGAAAATGTCAGTAGGGATATTAGCATATATGTTGAACCTGCCTTCTCATGTCTACAAACATGCCAGAACTGTATGATTGCTTGCCATCTCTCTAGAGCACATAAAAGAGAAAAATCAGTATGGACTCATTCCTGAGGACATGCCAATGGTCCAACTAATAATGGAATGTGCACCACAGAGGATCAAAAACATACTTCCAGATCCTTTAATGGATGGCCCATCAATAGATATCTCCATTCCCCACAAGATGATAAAACACTAAGTATACCAATTTCCCTACGAGTCCAATTCATGACATCTTTGATATTTTTCCTGATGACAAAATTGACACTGGCCATCCATGATTCTCCAGAAAGAAAAAATCCAAGGCTGATGAAAACAATTTTTAATTGGTATTGCCATGGATTCCATCAAACATTAATGGCATCAAGGCTGTCTTTTTTCTCATCATCATCAAAACTTTCTTTTTCTTAAAGGAAGCATGCTTGAAACCCAGTGATGATTTAGCATTACAAAATGCAGCCATTATTCATAAGGACAGGTCTGGGAATGGACCTGCACGTGAGGAAGTGGCCATCCTACTCTCAGTTGGATCCCTTATAATAGTATGTTGCATCTATTTATGTTCTGCTGCAGATATTCCTTAGAATGATGTTCGTTACATTGTATTTCAGTTCGTCATCAAATTCCTGACATTTACCTTCAAGGGTGTACAGGATATGATAGTACATGAAAAATTTACATCATTACTAACTTCCTACCTACAATTTTCCACCAAATCAACCTGTTAGCTGTCAAAGCTACAACATTGTCAGATCTTATATTTCCATCTTCTAAGGCACTTTTTACCATATCAATCCACCTATATCTTGGCCTTCCTCTCAGTCTTTTTCCTGCCATCCTAGCAGAGAACACCTTTTTTGCTAAGCTTTCCTCTCCCATTCTGTTTAGTGACCATACCACCTGAGATTAGATCTGCTAACACGTTCCTGGATGCTAACAATGTCAAGTTCTTTCCTGATATCCTCGTTTTTAATATGATATTGCCATTGCCATCTGTTCACGCCCCTAATCTTTCTCAGGACTCATATCTGCAGTCTCTAGTCTTTGGTCAAGTGTTTTAATTCTTCCGACCACAATATTAAATTTATTGCAGTTACCATCATATTTTCTCTTAATGGGGAATGGACACTGAGGTAGTGACCGAACTAACATTAAATGAAGAGTTGAGTGTAAGCTCAACAACAGTAACCTCTCTCTCCTGAACACAAGAAGCAATACCTTCTTCATTATGTCTTTCTTATGCCTGTCCAAACATTCACTGACATCGACTTAACTGTCTGCTCACCTTCCCTCTTCCAACTATTCAAGTGGGCAACTGAAGACAGCTAATATTCTAGTGACATTTCCCTGTGATATTCACCTTTTTGCATGGGCAACCCTGTAGTACATCATGAATATCACAATAAAAAATTGAACTACTTCTCTACTTCAGAATTCATTTCTGAAGCAGTCAGCTCATCTCCTGTGAGTAATATAGTGAACCATGTGATAGTGTATTACTCAAGCTGAAACAACTACAATTTCCTAAAACATTTATTTGGTTTCTGCATTTCCCCAAGCCATGGTGAAATGATGATTGTATAGCAGCTAAGAAAGCTCAGAAAGAATGGAGGATCTTCCACGGATACCCTACCACAACAAACCTAATTTCTTTAAAACTTGCTTGAACCCAAGCAAGATACCTTTGTTATCAGAGCCAGAAGGAATTTTGGATCCAACTTACACCTCCTATAACAAGGACAGAAAATCATGGGATAAAATTCAGAAAATGATAAGCAGATCACTCGCCCACCAGTTCTCCATCCTTGAATGTGATGGATGCACAGTTGCTTTCAACACACTTGAAGAGATTTATGCTAAAATATCAATAGCTTCTTATCCTCCTCCCTTGAGTTCCTTAACCAAAACAAAGCAGAAAAACAACAAATTCTGTTGGTTGCTATAGTACTTTTTGGGCACTACAGCAGCTTTTCATGAAAGAAGAAACAAAAGCTGCTTTGCCTTGCTTAAATGTCACCCAGCTGCTCTATTGAACTAGAGAATTTCCAGTGTGAGATGGTCAGCTTTCTGCCAACTGCTGCACCTTTTCAACAGAATTTTCTTTGAGAATGTGTTTCCAGATACTTGTAAAAGACTTTTACTTAAATATAAAGAGCCAGTAGGCTTCATTTCGGTGATATAAACATTATTTAAATTAAGGGGATATTAAATCCCACATTGTTTTAAAACCAAATAAGAAACCCAAAGATTGGAATCAGAGAGTTTCATGCCGAATATAGTAAACTATTAAAGTATTGGCGATTACTAGCATGAGCTAATGCAAGTAGTCCTAGCATAGTACAATCTCGGACAACTCGCAGCAAAGGTGGTAAAGTTCTGATCACTATTCTTGGTCTTTTCCATAATTTAAAAACACATTTCCTAGGAAATGTATGCTGTTATTACATTATGGTGGGAGGTCACTACCCAGACCGGTTTCAGCCTTTATTGAGGCTTATAGCAGAGTATATAAGTTCTTTTCGCTATACCCTTTGGTATTTATTTGGTCTAGCTACTCACTGATGAAGCCTCAATAAAGGCTGAAACTGGTCTGGGTAGTGCTATTAATGATAGAGAAAGACATAACTCTTTCTCTATCATCAATAGTGCTCCCCCCTCCCTTTTTTATCCCTTCTATCCTCACGAAACATATCATACCCTTCCATCTCTATTCCTGTCAGGATGTCATCCTCATCTAACCATGTCTCACTTATTCCGACAATCTTTGGGTGAACAGACGCAATTAGTGCAACCATTTCATCTGCCTTGTTTCTTATACTTTTAGCATTGGTATACAAGCACAACAGCTCATTTCTGGATCTATAGCTAGTTCCACTGATACCACTCACTCGATGTGATGAGAATGGAAATCTTTCACAAAAGCAGCATGGGGTTGTTAAGTGGAGATCTAGTTTTTAGTAAATACATTGCATGTAGTTACTTTATAATAGGGTGACTAGTGTATTGAATAGAGTAGATTCTTATATCATGATTTGTCTAGAATTTGCTTAAAACATTTACAGGGAAGGTTAACTGATAGGAACTAGTGAGTTGTAGTGGGGGGAACAGGTGCAGTGTTCTGAAAAAGGTAGGTGACAAATGGGATCCCACAGGGTTCTGTTCTCTGAAACCACTGTCTGTTGTGTAATTTAGATATTAATAATATAGATCAGGGCGTGAGAGGAAATGTTCAGTTTACTGATGATGCTAAATTAAGAATAACAATATTAGGAAGTTCTGATGTGATGTTATTTCAGTGTTGCTGTGTAAAGTTATGCACTTTGGTTGGAGAATATGGAATGAGGTTAATCATATTGGAGAAACTTTGCTTCACGAGGTATAGTAGGCAAGGGATCTTGGTAGAAAGGAACTAAAGTTTGACTACAATTCCTTTGACTCATATCATGCAAGCCATGAGGGTTACCCAGAAAATTGCTGCTATAATGTGAAGAACCCAAGTGCAGATAAGGAGAAGATAGTTCCGCTTGTAAAATGCACTAATTAGGCCTCGTTTGGATTTCTGTGCACAGATCTGGTCATCTCGCTATAGTGGTGATAAGAAAACATTGGAGAGAGTGCAGAGGTCAGTGATGCAGAAGGTAGTGGAAATATGTGTGGAATGGGAGGGATGTGGTAGACCCCATTTAACATGGATGTCCCCTTAAAAATAATCTCAAACTGGAGGTTTTTTGGGACATTTGCAACATTTGGGTTGTTGATGTCTCCAGTTTGAGACATCAACAAATAACTAAGTCTGTCACAGGATTAGAATGCTGAGTATAGGTGCAGATTAAAGGGAGATCTGTAGAGCTAGGTAGACAGGAGGAGAGGTGACATGATTAAGAAGTATTTGTTTGTATAAGCCGTGAGAGAAACCTATCAGATAGATACATGGAAATTATTGCATAGGGTAATGGCAAAAGAGGTCATTTCTAGAAACTGTATAATGGTCATGTTTGTAAGGAGGTGAAAAGATTTTTTGAATGACAGGTGGTGAGTGAGTGAATTGCATTACTGGAGTGGGTGGTGAATGTTCCAACTTTGAATGTCTTTGCGGCAAGGTATGATAATTCTTTGTCTCTGAATGTTCTACTTCCTGAGGCTTGAAGTAGTCCTGATTTCTTAGATTGTTTAAGTACTCCCCTCTCCCCAAGAGTTTTAGTACAACGAGTAAAATGGAGAGGGATAGGAAGATTCCTTCTCTCAGTTCTTTAAGGCCTCAAAATTTGGAATATAAGATATTTTATAAGAATATCAACATGGATTGAAATGGATAGTTGGAGAATTTCTCCATAATTACACTAAAATGAAGGATTGTAAAGGGGGAAGGGGAGCTAAAAAGTATTATACTCCAACCACTTCTGTAAGTTTGTCATTCAGCCAATTTTAGATGTACAGGAAAACCTTGCTTAATGCAATTAATTAATCCATCAATTAATGTGTGCAGAAAAAAATACAATATAAACTATATTAGAGGATAAAATCATTTTAAATTTTTATTTAATGTCTAAACATTTGCTTGAGCTACTTTTTTACAAAACAAATTAAGTAAAGATGTTTGAATCATACTCAACTTTTTCATCTTATCATGCAATATGTGAGAGCACTGGCAATCGCTTTACAAGATTTCAGCGGGCTTCAAAGCTTCGTTTCATATCAGGATTAGCATCAAACAAAATTTCCTTAGAATGCTCCTTGTGATTGAAAACTAGCTCAAGTTCTTTTGCAGTCAGCTTCTTAGTCATAACATTCTGTTCTTCTAGTTGAAGGAGATCATACTCGCTTAAAAATGTTCTGAATGGGAATCGAGCAAGTTTCTCACATCTTCATTTTCCAGTTCATTAAATCCAAGTTCTTTTCCAATTGTGCCGATTTCTTCAATAATGTTAGATCTTGTGCACAATAAACTAACATAGGCTTGAGTTTAAAGTCGCCTTCTGCATTGCCTCCTAATAAAAGTGGAAGATGATCTTTAAATACTTTGTATCCTGGTTGACATACTTCAGTTTTAGCTATGAAAGTTTTTGTTAACATACACTTTCAAAAGAGACCAATTTCATCGAAGTTGAATATTTGCCAATCATCATAACCTTCCTGAATTATCCTTTGCAATTCTTCAGGAAACTTGGAAGCAGAATCTTTATTAGTACTAGCAGATTCCCCAGTTATGCAAGCCAGTTCGATTTTTAAAATGGTCAAAAATCATCCTAAACTCGCAGTAAAGCTTTCACGTTCCTCTTGAAATTTGGTCTCTTTCAATGAGGTAAAAATATTGAGAACTTTTGCCTGAATATTCCCTGTACTAAGAAGTATTCTTTTTTGGTTATAATCCTCAATCCAGAGTGATAGAAGATGCTCCATCTCGATCATTAAATGGCTTCTATTTCGGGTGATCTGCATGCTTAAAGAAGCAGTAGCAACTTTTCCTTGTTCTTTGTATTCTTTGCTCTTATTTAATATAGTCCAAACTGTAGACTTGCTGTTTCCCAGGTCACACAATCATTGTATTACTAGTGCCACTTTCATCTCTTAATGACTTCTAGCTTACAGTACAACAAGCGGATTGGCGATAAAAAAATTTTGCATAACGTAAAAAAAATCATGTTAACTAATTAATCACTCACTTAAATTGGGAAATAGTATCATTTCACTCAACCATTCTAACTGATTATCGCGCATATAGAATTTGCATTAAGCAAGGTTTTCCTGTATTTGATTCATCTAAAAAAAATCTCCTAAAAAAACATCATGTTAAAAAAAAAAGTAAACAGAATTTTATATCTTCAAGAATACTGTGATACTATATAATTAAGTTTACTACTAACTTCTGTCAACAGTTTTCTTTTGAAATACTTTCTAAGATCTCCAGTACTCTTTAGCTCTTACATTTCAGTCTTCTAAGGCACTGCTAATTGTATCAATCCCTTTTGATCTGATTTTTTATTTTTTTAACTCTATATCATCCTAATATTAAACACTTATTTTGCTAATCTTTTAATATAGACAAACTGACCAGAGAATATGTACAATTAAGATGTAATATGCTTTCCCCATGGCACACTCTTAATTTCTTTGGTCATAATTGCAATCAAACCAATCTCTGCTATTTGTCTTAAGTTAAAAAAAAAAAAGTACTGGCTACCATTTCCCTCTACAATTTTTCTTATTCTTTCTCAAATGTACTTGAGAACAGTCTGTTATCTGTCATATTTTAATTTAATTTAATTAGTTTTAATTTCAGCCCATTAGGTTTAATCCATGAACATGCAACTGCTTTTTGAATTCATTTCCTATTGTTGTTCGATAATTGTACTAATGATGTCTTATAATACATAAGACGAAATATTTACATGATAAAGAAGTTATTTACTGTGCAATATATCTTAACCTAGAACATTTCACTAGAGAAATTCCGTGGTAATTCAGTTTTATTTCCCTTTTTATATATATGGATACTATAAGAATTCTGTCCAGTAATTTGGAATTCTTATGCTGTGTAGTGGAAGATGATTATAGAATTATTCTATAGTTATCAACCTTTGAATAACTATAGAATAACACGTATGCCCACAGTAAATAACTTCTTTATTATGTATCACTTCACATCACTTGCCTTGGTATTTCATCTTATGTATCATAAGACATCAGTAGTACAATTATCAAACAACAATACGAAATGAATTCAAAAAACATGTTTAATTTGAGATTAACTGCTAAGCTGCTACATAGATCCTTATATAAACATGAAGTTTTTATAAATAAAGTGCTTGAATCCTTACTTCATAGAACTAATCTTAATTGGAATGACTGTCTCACTATTCCAAAAGTTTGGGAAATTGTTATCCTCAATCGTATTAAATAAATTTATCTATTATATTTTAATTTAATTTAATTAGTTTTAATTTCAGCCCATTAGGTTTAACCCAGGAACACTCGATTGTGTACATAGAGGGATTCCAATTTAAGCATGCATGCTACTGTTTTTTTGAATTCAATTCCTGTGGTTGTTCAATAATTGTACTGATGATGTCTTATGATACATAAGACAAAATATTTACATAAAATAAAAAGTTATTTACTGTGGCATATGTGTTATTCTATAATTATAGACTCCATAAGTTTCACTGTATAAGAAAAACTACTGAATATAGATGGTAGGAAGCTGAGAGAAGCAGAAGTAGTAGTTTAATTACTGAGTGGGTGTGCAGTGGTATATCAAAGTGGAGATAATGCACTGACTAAAATGACAGCGATCAGTTTGAGAATAGAAGTAGATGAAGTAGAAGTGTTTAGGATATTAAAGCTCATTATGAATACAGCCTGTGTTTTTTGCTAGAAAATGTAAGAGAAATGGGCACGATTCCATTATTAAATTAGGCTCCAAGAAAGATGTAGCAAATGATACCAGTCAAGATCTCATTAATAATGATTAAGATATTTCAAAAGTTAATTAAGAATGGAATTTAGGAATGTGTGGATAAGAATTTGTTATGCTGTAGAAGGACTGCATGACAATGTAGGACTGGGAAAAAAAAAAAAAAAAGGTGAGTATAAGTTGTATATACTCACTTTCTACAATAGTGATAGTTGAATTCTGCTGCTTGACTGCAAAGTAAATGGGGATTAATATGAAGCTGGTGACTTGGATAAGAATTAATTAATTAAAAGAAACACACGTATTAACCACAGTGAAATTATTTAATTGTAAATATCTCATCCTAAGTATCTTAGGACATCATCAGTACAGTAGTTTTAAACAATAATAGGAATAACACAGTTAGGGTGCATGATTACAATAGCATCTCATTAAACGTGCATAACGTGCTACAGAAAAAAAAAAAATTATTTAACACAATTTTGTATGACAATTTCCCATACTTTACATGTATACTGGTATACGTGGATACACATGAACTTTCTTTGTATACGTGTGTTTCTTTTAATTATGATCACACCACAGGTTTCGTTATTTAAAAAAAAAAAAAAAAATGGATAAGAATGGCTGACATGGCTATCAGAGAGTGGTATATGATTGAATCAAATCAAGGAGAAGGCAAGTGACCAGTGGTGTGCTAGAAGGTTCTGAGCTTGAGTATATCATAGAAAGTTTATTTTAACAGCTAATGTGTAAAATGTGCACAACCTGTATTTTGGAACTTTGCTTTGTTCTTTTTAAAAATTGCTTGATAATGCTTTTTTTTTTTTCTTTTCTACATTCAGTTAAGCATGAAAAAAATAATTATTTGTTTTTGATTCTCTAGCTTCATATTGTTGAGTTGGGTCCACAGCTACCTGGCAATCTTTCACCAACATTTCATACAGATGCCATCGAATTTAAAGATCTCTGGGGCCAATATGACTTTGCTTCCTCTATACAAGTAAGAACTGATAAAAAAATAAGTTAATATATAATTAATATTTGAGAAAATATATAGCCAAGTTAGCTGGTCTTGGGCATGGACAGCAGGATTTGTTTTCTTGAGTTTATTTATAACATTTGATTTTAAAAATATTTCGCATGACAAAATGGATGTCTGCACCAGTGAAGTATATATTATTGTCCCTTGATATATCTAGTGATATTTCTATTTTATGGTTATAAGCATTGCAGAAAACAAAGGAAATCATTGCAATTATTATTTTTTTCTTCCCTTATATCTAGAAATATTGAGTTACATTTGCATTTATTTTATATACTGGCTGAACATTACTGTGTATCATTTTTATTCTTAAGTGGGGTTGTCAGAAATAAATCTAACTCATAGAAAATCACACTCCTTATTCCTTTCATAAAATAATCAGATACTCTCTCTTTTTTATTATATCATTTCAGAAAAAAATTCAAACTCATCTAATATGATAGTTCTTATAGTTCAGTCTCAAGTAAAGTCTCACGTGGTTTGGAAACATAGATTTTACATAAGTCATCACAGTGCTTTATTCCTCAGATGATTTCCAAAAATAAGGTAAGTCTGGCTAATCTTTCAGGATTATCCAGGCTTTTCTTGGATTTCTTGAAAATAAACTCCAAAAACTAAAGTATCTTTTTTCTTGGGGTTAAACAATAAATAGATGAGAGATCATCAAATTCTTTGAAAGAAATTTCCCTTGCTTATTATTTTGAAATAGATTTTGAAGGTAGTTTTGCTGTATTTCCTGCTAAGTAATATATTTGCTTTGTTTTGCTTGCACCTGTGGAATGCCATAGTGGCAGGGGTGGGGATTTATTCACTATGTTTCATTGCTGTTGGGAGCTTTTCCTCTTGGTTATACTATAAATTAAAGATGCCAAGAAATTATATACTTGGTTTAATCCTTTATCCAAGTGTAAGCAAACAAAGTTTGCACCTGAAGTATTTTCAGAACTGGGGCAACTCGTATATAGAAGCTAATGACGTCACATTGCTTGCCTTGGCATCTCATAATGCAAAACACATTCCCTTGCTCACATGTGGGAGGATTTCACTATGTTTCATTGCTGTTGGGAGTTTTTCCACTTGGTTATACTATAAATTAAAGATACCAAGAAATTATATACTTGGTTTAATCCTTTATCCAAGTGAAAGCAAACAAAGTTTGCACCTGTATATAGAATGACTTCACATCACTTGCCTTAGTATGATTGCAGATATGTATAATGCTATGAATTATGGGATTATACATGTCCGCAAGGATATGTGCTTTGCATTATGGAATACTAAAGCAAGTGATGTGAAGTCATTAGCTTCTGTATACGAGTTTCCCCAGTCCTGAAAATACTTAAGGTGCAAACTTTGTTTGCTTACACTTGAATAAAGGATTAAACCAAGTATATAATGCTAGGAAAGGATTAAAAACTAATTTTAATGCTTCCAATATTTCATCTCAGTTACTGAGACATCTTCAGGGATTACAAATAACTCTTGTACTACACACACACACACACACACACACACACACACACACACACACACACACACACACACACACACACACACACACTCAAATACAACATAATAATAAGTGAAACATATGGGTGACTCTAAAGTCCTATCTAGGTGGTATGCCCTCTATGGGTGTTTGTAGGTGACTTAAGATGTAAAGTGGGACCTCTGATAATTAATGCTTCCCAAATTTTGGGAAGTTTTATGCAACTGTATCAGTTTTATCATAAATGCATATCCTGTCCTTCTGTTAAACTTGCACAATATAGTTTCACTTCTTTAATTTAACAGTACTGCTTTATATCATAGGCATCTATTTAATTCCATGGCTTATCCTCCTGATAGTAGGCATTCCAATAATGCCTCTCTTAATGGAAAATGGAACGAATGGAAATTCCTTCAGTCTTTCCTTGTAACATTCTCTTTTATGCCATGACATTGCTCTAAGCTCCCACCTAAGTTTGTCATAATCATCAACTTTTTAGCTCCACGTAAGCCCTTTCTTGACTGAGAAAGGGCTTACGAACAAGACTGTTTGGTTACTTTTCTTGATTTGGAGGTAGAGTTGCTATTGTAGTTATGGATAGGTCTTTTGATAATTTTACCAGATCCAACACATTCAAACCCCTGGTCCCCTCCATTACCAAGCATATTTAAGAAGTTATATTCTTGTTTTTATCCTTATTTTAACCAAATATAAGAAAACAAAAGTTTACACGTGAAATATCTTCACAACTAACCACTTACATGGAAATTATTTGATCTTGCACCAAGTTTTTTTTTTTTTTTTTTTTAATGAGTGTCTCAGAATGCACAGGATGCTCCGTTTCTTGGGTGTGCATTATAGTGGGAGTCACTACATAGACCTGTGTAGATGCTGAGAGCTATGTTGATAGTGAAGTCAATATTCATTACACAAGTAGCAAAATGGTGTCATCATATGACAGCACTCTGGATTAGAGATAGTTGTATCAAGTTTTTTTTCCCACTAAGTTTGCATGTTATTATTGATAAGAAATAGCATTGTTTCATCCTTATTTTATCCAAGTGCGAGCAGAAAAAAAGCTTGAAATATATATTTGATAAGAGTACTTATAAAGACAACAATTGATTTCAACCCACTGAATAACCTTGCTAAAATTGTATGTGAAAAAATGACTTCAGCCATTAAGATAGTTGTTGGTATCTCCAGTAGTGTTGAGCTTCCACTAACAATGCCCCATTAAAAGTTGAAACTGGTCCGGATAGTGACTCTTACTGTAATGCATGCCAGAGAAGCAGCATGTTACAGGAATGCAGTTCACATAAATTGCTACAAAAACAGAAACTTATGTGAAGTCAGCTATATGTAAGTTATCTGCTTGAAAGATATTTTATGCAAACTTTTGTTTGCTTACACTTCAGTAAAATAAGGATGAAAACAATATATATATTTTGATTATTGTATAAACAATAATGAGATATTATATTCAAGAAATAAATGATGAGAGTTGATCATTTTCCTACTGGGAAGAGAGGAAAGAGTCAGGCAACAATGATAATTACAGTAATCAACTTTGAATATGTAGATTAATGGTAGGCACTGTCAGGTAGAGTGATATGGACAGATTTCTTAATAGAAGATAGGACATTGAGGCCTAATTATGTCTGTGGTTCTAGTAAGAAGCAGTATGGTTTTTCAAGTCATTAGAGTGGATAGCTGACATAAAAAGGAAAAGCAGGTTCTTATTTGGAATGTAAAAGCACAGTAGGAAATGAATTTTAGACATATAGAAGTGTTTTAGCAGGATTTAAAGAAGAGAGCAAACTAATTTTAATAAGTACTTTGCTAAATTTCTGTTCAGGTCATGGGCCTAGTTATTTATTTTTGATAACATGTTGTGACATAAATTCACATGGGGGAATATACAAGAAACAAGAATGAGTTTTTAATGGCACTTGTGACATAGTTATTATCATCATCATCATCAAATTCCTGCCATGTACTCACAAGGGGGTGTACAGGATATGATAGTACTACATGAAAAAATTATATCATTACTAACTTCCTATCTACAATTTTCCTCCAAATCAGTCTGTTACTTGTCAAGACTCCAACATTATCAGATCTTATATTTCTATCGTCTAAGGCACTTTGTACCATATCAATCCACCTATATCTTGGTCTTACTCTGGGTCGTTTTGCTGCCAACCTGGCAGAGAACACTTGTTTTGCTAATCTTTCCTCACCCATTCTGTTTAAGTGACCATACCACCTGAGATTAGCTCTGCTAACGCATTCCTGGATGCAGACAATGTCAAGTTCTTTCCTAATATTCTCGTTTTTACTATGATATTGCCACTGATGCCATCTGTTCACGCCTATAATTTTTCTCAGGACTCTCATATCTGCAGTCTCTAGTCTTTGGCCAAATGTTTTACTTCTGACCCAGCTCTCAGATCCATAAGTTAAAACTGGTTTGAACACTGTCTTGTATATAGATAATTTAGTGTTCCGACTAATTTCTCTCTTATTCCATATGAATTTATTCACTTGACTTCCCACCATACCAGCTTTGCTGATTCTGTTGTCTATTTCTATATTTAACTTGCCATCTTCAGTAAAAATCGTGCCTAAGTAGCTGAAATGTTTTACTTGTTCCACAGGTTCTCCATTTACAACACGGTTGACATTTTCAATGCTGACTTTCATACCATATCTATTACAACAGCTATTCAATTTAGTCAGAGAATCTTGCAGACTTGTAGTGGATTTATTTAGAAGTATAACATCATCCGCATAAAGCAAACAGCTGATATTGACATCTCCAATTTTGATATCATGTTTAATACCACTTTCCTTCATAATGTGATCCATATAGATAATGAATAGAGGGGATAATGTACATCCTTGTCTCACACCAGATTTAACATTAAACCATCTTCCTGTACTTCCTTCAATTCTAACTGCTGACTTACAACTCAAATAAAGACTAAGTATTGCTTGATATAATGCCCCATTGACACCATATAACTGCAGCGTATTGAATAGCTTCTCTCTTGGCACCTTATCATGTGGCTTTTCCAAATCGACAAAACTTAAATACAGATCTTTGTTATATTCCCTTGCTTTCTCGACTGTTTGTCGTAAAGTGAAGATCTGATCCTGATAGCCTCTATTTGGCCTGCCTCCAGCTTGTTCTTCACCAAGCTTTTCTTCCACAATTCTTCTCAACCATTTCTCAAGTATACTTGCATAGATTTTGCCAGGAACACCCAGTAGGGCATTACCTCTGTAATTCTCATATTCAGTTTTATTTCCATTTTTAAATATGGGTACTATGAGAGCTCTACTCCAATCTTCAGGAATTTGTCCCTCTGTCCAGGCTTTCTGAACTATGCAGTGCAGCCACTGTAAGACTCTTATACCACCATACTTCAGCATTTCTGGTCGAATATCATCTACTCCAGCTGCCTTTCCACATTGCAAGCCTTTGATGGCTTTTTCTACTTCAAGTATGGATATGTATTCCTGATTGCATGCCTGGTCAGTGTTTTTTACCACTGTGCTGTCATCACTGCTTGTTTCATTTGGCAGTTTTTCAAAGTAATTTCCCCATACTTCAAGGATATCTTTTTCTCCAGTTTTCATGTCACCTTTATCATCTCTAACTCCTTTTACAGCACTCTTTCCTCCATTCCTAAGCTTCTTCAACAACCTCCAGAATATTTTGCCACCTTCTTGATATTTATTTTCTATATTCTTGCCAAAGTCCTCCCATGACTTTTGTTTAGCTAGTTTTACACAGTGTTTAGCATTCTTGCATTAGTCTCTATATTCTCTAAGAGCCCAAGCTGACTTATTTGACAGGAACTTTTGATATGCTTTCTTCTTTTCCTTCACTGCCTATTTAACTTCCTGTGTCCACCAGGGAGTTCTGATTTTTTTATCCTTGCACACAACCTCACCACATGCCTCTCTGGCAGAATCAATCAATGTTTTCTTCAAAGTTTGCCACTGAATCTCCAAGGTTTGGTTCTTGTTCTCAACCTCTTTCATTTTTTCTTCAATAATCTTTGTGTATTTTAGGTCTACAGTTCACATCTGATAGCTGCTCAACTTTTATTTGCTTTAAAACTTTCTTACATGTTATTCTTTTCAATATGAAATTCAATTTTATCCTGCTCAAGACTAAATAGTGATCGCTTCCAATTTCAAATTCTCTGTACTCTCTGGTGTCCTGCAACAGGGAGAAAACATCACTATCAACAATAACATGGTCAATGAGACTTTTCTTATTCCTAGCCTCTTCTCTCCATGTGAATTTGTGCACATTTTTATGTTGGAACATGGTGTTAGTAATAACCAGTCCATGTCCTGAGCAGAAATCCAACAGATATTTGCAATTATTATTAGCTTTGCTCTTTTCTCCAAATTTTCCCAAAATATTTTTGTATGTCTCACAATCATTTCCTACTCTGCTATTTAGATCCCCAACAGGGACCAACTTTTCCTTTTTCATTGTGTCAGTTGCTTTTTCTAAAGCCTCAAAAAATTCCTCCACTTCTACCTTAGTAGAACCTTCTGTGGGACCATAGGCACAAATAAGACTCATTGTCTAGTTCCTCATTCTCATATTTGCCCACATTACTCTACTTGAGACTGACTTTGCACTTCACAACCATATGCCTGGGGAAGGAGTGTCCTAGGTTTGATTCCTGTCGCTGATGTGAGGAGCTTAAGGATCTTCCTCAGCCATAGCCAAGTTGTCCATTTTGGGCATGGACAGCAGGGTTTGTTCTGCCAGTTTATCTGGGATTTTTCATTCCACAAGCAGGCAAACTGGTCCTGTGAACACACATGGATTACAGTCAGGAATACTGACCCAGCCATAGACCTGATTCGTCAGATAAGCCGGTTTTGGAGCCCAGACAAAAATTTGAAGGGACTGAGATGGTGCTGTACATTTCCGTAAAGGGAACTCATGGCCGCTGTATCATCATACGATAAATAATTACTACTCTCAGTAAATGACAAAAAGCAGTAACACTATGAAGTTATTGTCTTTTTTCATCATTCTACTCTCACAGTCAAGATGACTTGACTGTTTGGTGAGTGAGCAGTGGGATGAGATAAACAGTGACTAGGGATTACATTACCGGTAAACAGTTAAAAATACATCAGTAAATATACCAGTAATTAGATATTTTTTACTGATAAATTTGGTCAAAATAGACAGACACAAAATAATTTCCTTGAAACCAAATACTTATTTGGATACACTTTCAGGTATATTTATATTTTTATATATTAAAGACATCGAAGTGTGAAATGTTTTAACTTAAACCATTAAAGTAGGTTGTCATTTATCT
This sequence comes from Typopeltis vanoorti, assembly GCF_054136105.1. Lineage (NCBI taxonomy): Eukaryota > Metazoa > Arthropoda > Arachnida > Uropygi > Thelyphonidae > Typopeltis > Typopeltis vanoorti. The sequence continues at coordinate 62,773,095 of NC_143549.1, read as the reverse complement.
TTTCAATTATTACTTTACAATTCTTTACAATTTTTTGAAGTATCGTATTACAGCAGTATGCTGGAAAGTCTGGCAATATATTTCTTTACCCATAATGCAATTATTATTATTACGGGCAACTCCAAGGAGTCCATTGACTCATCGAGGGAGGCCCTAACATCATGTCAAGAACAACTATTCAACATTCACACAGTATCTATCATACTTCGCCTTGAACTCATTCACAGTCATGGCACCCACAACAGACTCTGGCAGCTTAATCCACTCATTCACCACTCTCCAAGTAAAAAACCTAGCTCTAGCACCCTTGCTAACCACACTCTTACCCAGTTTCCATGGATGGCCCCTAGTCCACCCACCACCAGTCCTGTTCTCAAAAATATCTTCTGAATTAATCTTATAGAAACCCTTCAGTAATTTGAATGTCTCAATCATATCCCCCCCCCCTCTTCTGCCTATCAACCAATTTCTGCAACCCACAAATCTTCAACCTGTTCTCATAAGGTTCATTCCATAGACCTGCTATCATCTTGGTCATCCGTCTCTTGAACCTCTCCATCAAGAAGAAACCCTGGCACCCATAATCTGGGCACAATAGTCTAGATGGGGTCTTATCAAGGCTTGATACAGAGGAACAATAACTTGCTTGTCTCTGCTTGTCAAAGTATTCTTCAGTAACCAAGTGATTTGATGGGCTGATTTAGCCACTTTTGCAATGTGCCCCCCTAAACTTCAATTCCCTATCCACCAACACTCAATCCCTGGCCTTGTCAATCTCCTGGAGTACAGTTCCACCTCCACCAATGTGGTATACTGCTGCTAATCTTTTCAGCCCTAAATGCATAACCTTACATTTTGCCACATCAAATTGATATCCAGTCCTCGAAACTATCCAAATCATCCTGCAAAATTTTGACATCCTATGCATTCACTATTGCTCTACCCAACTTTGCATCATCAGTAAACAAATGAACAGTTCCTCTCAGATCATCCTTTCCTATATTGTTAATGAACAAATTAAACAGTAGTGCTCCAAGAACAGAACCGTGCGGCACACCACTAGTCACAGGCTGTCTTGTGCACTCTACTCCTGAATAAACTACTCTCTGATATCTCTCCATCAACCACCCTCCTATCCATCCCCATATGCTGCAGTTTACTGATTAGAATTCCATGTGGTATCCTGTCAAAGGCCTTAGCAAGGTCCAGCAGAATCACTGTAAACCCATTACCCTTATCCAGTTCAGCCGTCACTGTGTTAAAAAACGTGAGCAAGTTACTAGTCATGATCTACCTTTCACAAAACCATGCTGTCCCCCATAGAGTATCCCAGTTTCATCTATCCATTCCTATATTTTCCTCTTGACAACTTTCTCCAAGACCTTGACAACGACTCCTGATATGCTGATCGATTGGTAATTTTCAACAGCTGTCTTGGAACCTCCTTTATTTTCCCCTCTCGGGACTAACCCAGACACCCAAGACTCAAACAAAATGGTCAAGGGCATTGAAAATTACGTAGCCGCCTCACGTATGACACGAGCTGGTATACCATCCAATCCCACAGATGTATTCACATTGAGGTTTTGTAATAGACCATTCACCACAATTCCCATATAAGCTGTTGGTTCCTTCATTCTTGCAATATCACCACCTGGATGATATACTCTTGCAAAGTGCTCACTCAGTAATTCCACTATATCAACTGATTCGGTTACCTCCCTACCATCGGCATTCTTTAAAATCATTCTGCCATATACGTTTTTGCTTTTACTTGCAACATATCGAAAAAACTGTTTGGGATTATCTTCAGCCTGCATGGCTAATTTTCTTTATAATCCGCTTTTGCTTTTCTTACCACACTCGTTACCCTTCTGGCCTGCGTTTTATAATGTTCATGTGCCTGCAGGTCACTATTCTCCTTAAATTCCCTCCACGGTTGTTTCTTTTTTTTTTTTTTGCAGCTCAAGCTTAATTGTGTTATTCATCCATTTAACCCCTACTTATTTGGACTCTAGGTATACAGTCTGCCATTGCCTCCTGCAAACACTCCTTAACCACCTCCCATGCACTATCAACATCCAGCCCTTGCAGTTTTACATGCCATGGCACTGAACCAAGCAATCTCCTAAGCTTGTCATACTTACCAGCCCAGTAATTCCACATGTACCCTATCTTAATTGAAAATTCCACACATTTAGCCACCTCCCAAGTCAAGACCCTATGATCAGTCTCACAGATAGGTGGCATCGTGGTCATATTCATTACAGCCAAATTCTCGGATACAATTACTAGGTCAAGCACTGTCCGACCCCTAGTATTTTCCATTACATTCTGTCTTAGATAGTTATCCCTTAACAACTGCATAAAATCCAATTCCTTCCTCCCATGTGTCCTCTCCTCCTTCCAAATGTTACCATAGTTGAAATCCCTCATAATAATTACCCTCCTTCCACTCATTGCTTCTATTTGCTTATGCATACTATCTCCACCAGCTATTCCATCACCTGGTCTATAACAGCGCCCAATTGTATATTTTGTTCTGCTAGTCACAATCTCATACCAAATAGCCTCAAATGTGCTCTTTTCTCTATCCTGCAGTTCTACTTCTATTCTCCTTGGCTGCAGTTCATCAGCTATCATCAATAACACTCCTATCCCCCCACCCCCATTTTTTTCTCTCTGTCCCTCCTGAACACACTATACCCCTCACATTCTATCCGACTAGCTATATCATCTTCTGTCAGCCATGATTCACTAATGCCAATAACCTTTTTGGCCCTTGGCGGCCTGGAAGTGCCAACCAAGGCCAAAAATTCTTCCTTCTTGTTCGTAATACTCCTGGCATTAGTATACAGAAAATGCAGAAGCCCGTTAGTCCCTATCTTGATTTGTTGTCCTTCGTACTTGCTCGGGCATATTATATACATTCATACACTCAACTGCCTCGCTAAAGTGTGCATATCCCCCCCCCCCCTTAATAACTCTAGTTTCCCTGATTTGCACATCCACTTTATTCAACAACACTTTTTCCAGTCTCCATACACCAAATCCATTCAGATGCAAACCATCCATCTTATCTAAATCCTTTTGCCCATCAAACTTGCTCCACATGTCCACAAACTCCACACCACTCCTCTTGCATAACCTGCGCAAAGAGTCATTTGCTATTATGGCCCTCCTTCTCAACTCTTCTCTGTCATACTGTGGCAACAGACTCACTATCTTAACTATCTCACTCTTTTCTTTTACTGCCTCTAGTAATTCCTTGAGGACCTCTCTCATAGCAAATTTATCATCTTTTAAATCATTTGTTCTTGCCACTACCATCATTTCTTTTATCCTCTGCTTTTGGGCTCTGATATACTCACTTACATCCTTAATTTTCACACCCGGTAAGTACGATTTTAACAAACTCTCATCTATTTATTCATACATTTGCCTTTCATTAGCTAATCATCATCATGCGTATCAAGGATTTAGGCCTAGTATGGCCTGTTCCGGCCTTAGAAATCATCGTTTAAGAGGACATCCTGGTTTTCTTTTTCATAATGGCTTGTACTTTAAGGCTTGTTTTGGTAATCTTTCTGTTTTCATTCTTGAACGTATTCCATCCATTTATGTTTATATTTTTTAATTTTTTCTATTACTGGTTCTTGGTTTAATTCTTTCATAATTTCTTTTTCTTTTGTGATCATATAGGGTATACTTTTCAGTTTTTCTCATAAACTAAATTTCTGCTGTTATTAATCTTTGTTTGTCTTTTTGTTTTATTGTCCAGATTTTGCTTCCATACATTAAGACTGGTAGGGCTAATGTTTTGTATACTTTTAGTCTGGTTTGTTTTTGAACTAGGTTTGATTTAAATATAGAGTTAATTACACCTGTTATTTTTAAATATTTTGCAATTTTTACGTTTATATCTTTTTCATTTTCATAAGTGATCATACATGCTAGGTAGTTAAATGAATTCACCTGTTCTAAGATCTTGTTATCTATTACTATTTTAGTTCTTGTTGGATCTTGTCCTTTAAAGGCCATAGTTTTTGATTTTTCTGTTGATATTATCATACCATAATCTTTGGCTATCTCATTTAGATCTAAAATAACTTTCTGTAAGTTATCTTCAAAATTTGTAATCATTATTTGGTTGTCAGCAAAAAGGAGAGTGTTTAAGTTCACTGCAGGAGAAAGTTTAATACCTTGATGTAAATTTTTATTCCATTTTATTATTATTTCATTTAAGTAAATATTAAATTTAAAATAAAAAAATTCATTAGCTGATGTGCTCAGTAAACAATTTTGCAAACACTCAAGCTTCCACTTCGCCCTATGTATCACTTCGTGCAACCGTGCGATCTCACTCATCGAAACTAACTCTTCATTTTTTTATCCGTTAAACCTTCACTCTCACCTTCAACACCACTCTTAAAGCTAACTGGTACTACATCGCAAATCCCTATCATATCACTATTTTCTACATTCTGACTTTCAGCATTGACATCAATCTCGTGACCTGAAACACACTTTAAATCCTCACTTTCCTTACACTTTCAGTCCACTGTCTGACCTTATCTAACCTAACTCCAACCGCTTTCTGCAAACCTTACATCTCGCAGACATTACACTGAACAAACTCCCTTACGTTAAAATTTTTTAACAAAGATGGCGATTTGGACGCCATTGTTTTTCTTCTCATGCACACCATTTGACATTATCTTTATAATTTACGATGGGGTTACATTCCAACAAATCCATTGTAAGCCGAAAATTGGTAAGTTGAATTCATACATAGAAAAATATTTCAATTTTTCCTTTTCAAGTAATGATTCAAACACACAACAAATTAATTATTAATTAGTTACAACTTTCAAATATTGTTTTATTATCAATTATATATTATGTTTTTATGAAGAAACTGAATTTAATAAATATATTATGTGATTGTTACGTTTTTTCTTTTTATATAACCTAAATAACATATGTCAATTGTCATTTTGTGAATTTTTACAATAGAATTGGCAGGAACGCATCGATGGCCTTTTTCTTGGTGTGTGAGAAATGTCTCTTTTCTGCGACTTTCAGTGTGCATGCGGAAGTATGTTTCTAGTTAGACTAGTCAGGTATTAGGATTCAATTTGGTGGTGGAGCTTACCATCTCTCTTTAATCTTTGGTCAGTAATACTGACCAGAGATTAATGACGATACCACTGAGTCGGTACATTTCATTGTATGTGAATGCGAGTTAAAAATTACTTTTTTTTTTCCAAAAAGTGAAAATTGTGGATCTCTTTTTAATATTTTGCAGAATAGTTAAGTTCATTATTATTATTATATTATTATTATTTAAATATTGGTATATTATTATTTTTATTATTTTAATTATGGATAAAAATTCACCATGGCATTATATTACTCATACAGAAGAAAGAGATACTAGTATATGCAAGCAATGCTTAAAAACAATTAAAGCAGTTGGTGGGAACAAGTGGGCTACATAGTCATCTGCACCACTGACGACAACAACATAAAATGAATTTATTAAAGTGAAAGCCAAAAAAAAAAAGGGCAAATGTGAATCGGCAGTTTCTCCTCCAAAAATTACTGCCTTTTTAAAAAAAAAAAAAAAAAAAAAACTATGATTCTCTTCCAGTAGTAATAACTTATGTAGTTGTGCTGAATGGATTTCATTTTGATAAATTTTGCACATCTGAAGATCTAAGAAAGCTGATACATTTAAGCAGTTATAATTACATTCCAAAATCATCAAATACAATTAAGAAAATTGTTCTGTAATATGGTCAGAAAATGCATTAAGAAGTTGTAAGCAAAATAACAAATTGTACATTCCGAGGAGAAAACTTCAGTATTACATGTAATGCAGCGTTTCCCAAACTTTTCCTACGATGGAACACTTCACAAATCATGAAATTTTAATGGAACACCTTGGTGATTTTGTAATGTATTAATTAATACTTAATTAATTATTAATCATCATCATCAAATTCCTGCCATGTACCCTCAATTATTAACATATTACAATTTTTTTTTTTTTTCTGTCAGCTTACAAGTAGAATTATGTTCTACATGTCAGGGGACTAGCCTGATGATGGAATAGTTCAGTGGTAGAGCTACTACCTTAAGGCTTCTGAACTAGCCTGAACTAGCAAATTTGAAACATTTGTTTATAAAACTAGACTATTGAATTACACAAATGTACAATGGCTATATGAACAAAGAATAACCAATATCTAGATAAAATAAAACAAAACGAAGAAATAGAAATAGAATGGCTTAATATAAAAACGATACTAAATGCAGCAGCAAATGAAAGCTTAGGAAAGACCAAAAAATTCAATAAAAGGAAAAAACTGAAGATCTGGGATGATACAATCAAAGAAATAATCAAAAAGAAAAAAGAAGCCTATCACAAATGATTAAGCAGTAAAAGATTAGAAGATGAAATAGAATATAAAAGAACAAGAGAGAGTCATAGCTAAAAGAGAAGTCAGAAAAAGACATAGAGAATCATGGAACAAATTTGTTTCTAATTTAGAACATGATTTATATAAAATAAGACCCAATGTATGTAAGATTTTGAAACATTTAAATGGAGATATCAAAGAAAACATAAAATTAAACACCGAATTGAAATTAGAAGAATTTCTAAATTACTACACTGAATTGTGGACAGACAAATATTTTAAAAAAGACAACTGGCAAACAATTAATGAAAAGGAAATAACTAAAGAAGAATTAGAAATCAGACTGAAAGAAACAAGAAACGGAAAATCACCTGGAGAAGATAAGCTAGGTTCAGAACTATATAAATACGAAGGAACAAGATTCAAAGAAAGACTCTTATTATTTTTAAATAAAATTTACTCAACTGGTATTCCCCCAATAGAATTGAAAAAAGCAATTGTGATTCCTATCTTTAAAAAAAGTAATAGAGATGACCCTAAAAACTATAGAGGTGTCAGTATACTAAATTCCTGTTACAAAATATATAGCAGAATCTTAAATAGCAAATTAATGAAATATTCCGAAAACTTTATTTTTGAAGTACAGAATGGATTTAGAAAAGGACGATCATGTATAGATCTGGCCTTTTGCCTAAAATTAATAATAGAGAAAAGCAGAGAATACAATTTAGAAACGCATATTGCATTTATTGACTTTGAAAAAGCATTTGACAAAGTTAAAAGAAACATATTATTTAACATATTAAAAGAAAGACAAATACTAAATAATATCCTAAAAGCTATCACAAGTATATATGAAAATAATCAAATACAAATAAGATTAAATCACGAGCTATCATATACGAGAGAGATAAACCAAGGAGTCCGACAGGGAAGTCCCCTCTCAGCAACTTCTTTTAATATTATTTAAAATTTTTACAGACCACTTTGGATGTGTTAATTACAATTCGCCACACAAGTATTGAAGCAGAGCAGTCATTTTCAAAACCAAGTCATTATTGCACCAAGAAGCAGTGAAATAAAAATATGCATGGAAATGGATTGGGTACTGAGAATGGACAGCAGAGAGATTTCAAGAGTAGCTTGACATGGGTTTCAGAAGTGAAAAGGTTGAATTCCAGATGACTGGAGCAGAGCTCTTATATTGTCTTAAATTAACTTGGCAGAGAATTGCAGAAAGAAGAATGGCTTGTAGGGAGAGCTTGGGAAAAGCAGAATAAGTAACATAAGACAGAGGTATCAAGAAGAAGCAAATCTTGGCATAAAGTGTCATAAGGCACAAACAGAGCAAGTATATAGGAAAGTGACATTAAATGTGCTTTCAAAATCAAAGATAAACTCAGCTCTTTATTTTATACATATCATGTAATATTTCTAAATAAATCCAGTTCAAGTCCTTCATGATTCTTAAATAAGTTGCACAACTGCTGGATAAATTGAATTCAAAATATTCAGTAAAATTGAGCGGGAGATGGTAAATCCCGTTTTATTTTATAGCCAGGTACGAAACTCTGGTCGAAATCCATCGACATCCATAGAGTTTCAATGCCAAAAAAACTATCGGCGGAAGCAAGTGTAAATGATCACTTGGGTAGTACAATACCAGGACAACTCCATGCAAAGGTGGAGCAAGCTCCACCACTAACTTTAATATTATCTCATAATGTAAAACCCAGCTCCTAAGAGATGTATAAATAAATACTGTTTTACATTATGAGAAGAGGTCACTACCCAGACCGGTTTCAACCTTTTTTTTGAGGTCTCATCAGTGAGTAGGTAGACCTGGAATATCAAGGTTGTAAGTGAACCGAAACTTTCATACCTCTACTATTGAATTGCCAAAGTGGTGTACTATATATTGTTAATTATTGTTAATTACAAAGATAATAAGCTGAAAGGCTATTTTACCGGCAAATTTGTTAATTCAGCAGGAGATGGTAAATCCAGTTTTATTTTATAGCCAGGTATGAAACTCTGGTCGAAATGCATCGACATCCATAGAGTTTCGATGCCAAAAAAACTATCGGTGGAACCAAGTGTAAATGATCACTTGGGTAGTACAACACCAGGACAACTCCATGCAAAGGTGGAGCAAGCTCCATCACTAACTTTAATATTCTCTCATAATGTAAAACCCAGCTCCTAAGAGATGTATAAGTAAATACTGTTTTACATTATGAGAAGAGGTCACTACCCAGACTGGTTTCAACTTTTTTGAGGTCTCATCAGTGAGTAGGTAGACCTGGAATATCAAGGTTTTAAGTGAACCGAAACTTACATACCTCTACTATCGTAGAGGTATGTAAGTTATGTATCCTCCACCTTTGCATGGAGTTGTCCTGGTGTTGTACTACCCAAGTGATCATTTATACTTGGTTCTGCCGATAGTTTTTTCGGCATTGAAACTCTATGGATGTCGATGGATTTCGACTAGAGTTTCATACCCAGCTATAAATTTAAAACTGGATTTACCATCTCCCGCTGAATTAACAAATTCGCCAGTAAAATAGCCTTTCAGCTTATTATCTTTGTAATTAACAATATTTAACAATATATAGTACACCACTTCGGCAATTCAATAGTAGAGGTATGTAAGTTTTGGTTCACTTAAAACCTTGATATTCCAGGTCTACCTACTCACTGATGAGACCTCAAAAAAGGTTGAAACCGGTCTGGGTTTTACATTATGAGAGAATATTAAAGTTAGTGATGGAGCTTGCTCCACCTTTGCATGGAGTTGTCCTGGTGTTGTACTATCCAAGTGATCATTTACACTTGGTTCTGCAGATAGTTTTTTCGGCATTGAAACTCTATGGATGTCGATGGATTTCGACCAGAGTTTTGTACCTGGCTATAAAATAAAACGAGATTTACCATCTCCTGCTGAATTAACAAATTCGGCAGTAAAATAGCCTCTCGGCTTATTATCTTTGTAATATTCAGTAAAATATTTGAAAATGAAAATAGGATAAGCAAAACAGCATGCTGAAGAGCCAACGGAATAAGTTTATAAGAGGGTGCTTAAGGGTTAAAGCTGTATAACTAAGAGGAAACCTCCACATAGCCTTTAAACGAATGCAGAGAACCGACCGGGGCTTCTAACCTAATGCCCATTCCTCATTGTCTTGTGGTGCACCCTGTTAGGTATCTACCTGGATACCAAACAAACAAGGATGGGCTGGCAATTTGAGATTTGGCCAACCAAATTGTATTCTTATTGGCTTAAACCACAAATAAAATGATGGTACAATGTGACACAATTTCAACCGAGCTGGGGCATCGCCCAGTTAAACAAGGCCCCATTGTTTTCACAAGGGGAATCAGGGTGAACAGTGAAAAGTCAGCTACTGGAAGAAATCCTGAAACACACTCCAACTCAACATCACCAAAGTTCAAGATCGGTACTATCAACATAAGAAGCGTGAATGGCAAAGAAATGGAGCTGGCTGAGGAATTGGATAAGCACCAGATCGATATAATAAGGGTGACCGAAACAAAAAAGACAAAAACTGGTCACATCTTTCTGAACAATAAATACAAAATGTTGTATTCAGGTAATAACAATCAGGAAAAAGAAGTAGCTATAGTATTGAACAAAAACACGAGGCTAATCTTGAATTTCAAGCAATATCAAGTAGAGTGATGTGGGCAAATATCAGAATGGGGAAACTGGACGGTGAGACTTATTTGTGCCTATGGTCCCACAGAAGACTCTACTAAGACAGAAGTGGAGGAATTTTATGAGGTTTTAGAGAACGCAATTGACACAATGAAAAAGGGAAAGTTGGTCCTTGTTGGGGATCTAACAGAATAGGAAATGATTGTCAGACATACAAAAATATTTTGGGAAAATTTGGAGAAAAGAGCAATGCTAATAATAATGGCAAATATCTGTTGGATTTCTGCTCAGGACATGGACTGGTTATTACTAACACGATGTTCCAACATAAATTTACTTACTTAATCCTCTTCACTTCATCTGGGAGCATAGGTCTTCTGCCACCATTTTCCACTGGACTCTGTTTTTTGTTTCTTCTTTTATTTGGTTCCAGTTTTTATTAATATTTGTTATTTCTTTCAGTATTGTTCTTTTCCATGTTTCTCTTGGTCTTCCTCATCTTTTACCCTGTGGGTTCCAGTCTAGAGCCTGTTTTACTATTATTTTATCTTCTTTCCTCAACACATGCCCCCAACCATCTCCATTTCCTTTCGTGTATCTGTTGCAACATGGGTTTCTGGTTTGTTTTCTGCCACAGTTCTTTCGTTTGATATTTGTTTTGGCCAATATATACAGCAATTCCTTGATTAGTGCGCCTAGTGTTTCTTTAAAACAGACGCATGAATTGAAAACGCACTAATCGAATATAATAACCTATGGGAAAATGTATAATTCGTTCCTCAGATTTCTTTTTTTGACCGTTAATTTTTTTTTATAAAAGAATTAGGATATGTCTCAGGGTCTAGTTAAAGGAAAACCATGAAGCTGAAAGGCAATAAAACATATTCAGAATATAAATTTATTATTATTCTTCTTAACAATGAATTCAACTAACGTAGTTTGGCAGGCTTTTTTTGTACAACCGACGGTATGGCCATATTGCCTCTTCTACTCTTCTGCAAATTTTACTGCTTCTCTCTTCATCAGAGTCAGCCTCTAAGCATTGCTGCTTGAAAACTTCGATTGTACGAAAAATATTTTTGAATTGTTTCTGTGAAATCTCTTTTGGCTGACTATCAGCGGTTAAATTTTCTTCATATTCTTCAGTATCTTCCCGCTGTGCATCTAAATTTAGCAGGTCAGAATCACTCAATTCTTCAGAATGAGATTTAATGAGCTCTTGGACGTTATCATTGAAGGGGAGAAAGAAATGAAGGATGTACGAATTGGTTGCCAACACGCGAAATCACGTGCTTTATAGATAAAATTTCCCAACTGTTATACAAGCAAAATAGTTATCACTTTAAAAACTACAATAATCATAAAAGAGAAGTTAATTTTCCGAAGCGTAATAATAAACAACTCATCCCAGAAGATGGATTGATTACTCTATTATTGAAATGGATTCTCCTTTTTGTGACATGTGTCAAAGGGGCTCAAATCTGCGGGCGTACTATAGCAGACAACATAAATTTTGGCAGTAAAAATTTGGAACATAGTGTACATGGAAGTAGTGTAGTACGCCATTAAAAATAACTTTGTAAAATGTTTTAAATTGGTAACTCAATTATTTCATTCTGGTGAATGATTTTTTAAAATAGTTAGCCATAAAAATGTATAGATCAAAAATTTTTAAAATCTGTAACATTTATTCTTAAGATAGGCGTACTAATCGAATTTGGGTTCCGAAAAAAAATGAAGCAATAATCGAAAATGCATTAATCGAGGGATTACTGTATTCCCAGTATCATTCTTAAACACTTGTTTAGAAAGACCTGGACATTGTTAACTATCTTTGTGTTTAACATCCATGTTTCTGATCCATACATTAGTATTGCCTTTACATTTGAGTTAAATATTCTCATTTTAGTTTTTATAAACAAATTCTTGTTTATCCAAATATTTCTAAGTTGGTTGAAAGTTGAATAAGCCAGCCATTTCCTTCTATTTATATCTTCAGTAATTCCTCCTTTTATTGATACTATTGAACCAAGGTATATAAACTGTTCTACTTCTTTAAGTGGTGTTTCTTCTTCTGTTATTTGTTTATTTTGTTTTGCATTTATTTTCATCAACATTGTTTTATTTTTATTATTCCTAAGACCAACTTTTTTTGGCTGTTTCTACAAGTGTTGTTTTTGTTTTATATGTTGGTGCTTCTGTGAAAGTAAGAAGATATCATCTACAAAATCTAGATTGTGGAGTTGGTTTTGAAGTAACCACTGTAATCCTGTATTTCCATGAGATACTTTCTCATCACCCAGTCTATGATAATTAAAAACATAGTAGGGGAGACTATACAACCTTGCCTTATTTTTGTCTTTGTTTTAAATGGTTCTGAGAGGGGGGGGGGCTTTGCAAAAATTAAAATATTTCACGGTCCCCTTCGAAAAAAAATCGTAATAGAGAGATATATTATTATAATATTTATTGTATTTATATTCAATACAAAACATACGCAGCGAATATTGCAAAAATGAAATGCATATATTACATTTTTTGCCTCTTACCATTTGGTTCTGTAGACGATGCGGGCTGTTCTGGTAAAATATGAAGTACTGTCCTTTTTTTTTTTTTTTGAGTCTGTTTCTGCTTCTTTTGAATGTTTGCGGGAATTTTTTTTATTTTTTATCAGCCACTTATCCATCTCAGGGTTAAATTTTTTAACGTAGAATAGATCAAATAATATCACCGCTTACCGATACTGGCACACCACAGACTGATAACATGAAATTAGTGAATATTACCTGAATAAGGGACTTTCCAGACCAGGAACATTTTTCTCTTTTGTGACTTTTCTCCCTTTACGGTAATTAAGCCTAATGCAAAACAGACAGCAAAGGCAGGTTATTAAAACGTGCATATGATTGGTGCGATATTAACAAAAGATCGCGCAACCGAATGATAAAAGCATAGCTGACAATTGAGTTGAAATGCTAACTCTCTTCAACCGAATTCCATATGTGAACCTGCCATAACATTCATTATATATATATATATATATATGTTAAAAATACCAAGCAATTTTAAACATGGTTTTAACCAGGTTTAAAATTGCTTGGTATTTTTAACATTTATTATACCCAAGGTAAAATACTTTCTACATTTATATCTCCTCCTGAGATTTTTATTTAATAAGGTTTAAACACCTTATAGTAACTTGTTCTAGTAAAATACTTATAAGCTCTGTATTACTAAAACCTTGGTATTTCTAGCCTGGCTCCCACTGATGAGACCTCAATAAAGGTCGAAACCGGTTTGGGTAGTGGCCCCTTGCCTTTAATACAAAACATCATACATCCCCTTCTTGGAGATGTGTTTTGGCATTAAGGGTAAATATTAAGATTAGTGATCAGAGCTTATGCCACCTTTACCACGAGTTGCCTTGGTCTTGCACTACCTGTAGGATCAGCTAGACTTGCATCACTTGCAGGCACAAACTTGACTTGTTTGTCTGTTTGCTTACTTGGGAAATGGAGTAAAACCAGGTTTAAAATTGCTTGGTATTTTTAACATTTATTATACCCAAGGTAAAATACTTTCTACATATATATATATATATATTACTTAGTTCTAACACTTTTACGAATTTTAACACGTTCGGTTGTATTTTATTGCTGCCTTGGGAAATCGAACTCACACACATCTAATTAATAACAGTAGTTTTTAGTTAGATACAGTGTTTGCCCATGCAACATATGGTTTTGTTTCAGTCTATACAGCATAGTTTCTGTATGAAGGGACATGTGATTCATTAATTAATGTGTTTTTATCCCAGTTGTCTCTAATTGCACTATTTGTTGAGAAATATATTACACAGACTCCTCATACCTTATTCACTGGCATAATAAAAGTACTTGTTTTTATTGCCTCCACAGTATAGTGGCTGTTAGGGAGAGCGTGTTGTTTACCACTACAAGCAAGTTACTCTCTCCCCACATGAACTTGTTTAACCTTTTTTTCATGTGTGAAGTATATGCGAAACTTTTATTGGTAACAGAAAACTAGCTCGGCTGACAGTGATAATATAAAATGAGTTTTGATATGTTTATAAAGTCAATATTAACAGTCCCTGATTACGAACACGTGATGAAAGGGACAAGATTTGGAGCTTCCCTGGAGAGCATTCAAAGTAAATACAATTAACCACTGCTTTGAAATGAAACATACGAATAAGCAATATTTACTAATATTCATTAAGTGCCGAAATACGCAGGAAGCAAAGTTTGTGAACCAACACCAATGTTTGAATTTTTCCATTAAAATATAAAAAATAACAAAAAAGAAATAATAAATAATAAAAGTTAAATACGTTTCTTTTAAAATAAAAAAAATCTACTTAGTCTTAAAACATTTTAAATTTGTTTTCATTATTTCACGGCCCCCCTCAACAAAACCTATGTCCCCCAAGGGAGCCATGGCCCACAGTTTGGGAAGCGCTGCTCTATAGGGGCCAATATGGTTTTGTTAAAGGTCGATCCTGCCTTAGCAATTTATTAGCTTTTTATAATAGAATGACATCTGAGTTGGACAAAGAAAATGGCTACACGGTGGTACTTCTGGATTTTGCTAAGGCTTTTGACAGGATACCTCATGGAATACTGTTGTACAAATTGGAGCAGATGGGGATGGATACTAAACTGGTGATATGGATAGGAGAATGGCTCAGGGAGAGATACCAGAAGGTGGTGTATGGAGTAGCAGAGTCCAGAATGAGGCAGGTGACTAGTGGTGTGCCTCAGGGCTCTGTGCTTGGGCCATTATTGATAAATCTATACATAAATGATATAGGAAATGGCTTAAAGGGAGATATTCAGTTGTTTGCTGATGCAAAGTTGGGTAGCACAATAAAAAATCAAGCTGATGTTGACAGTTGCAGGATGATTTAAGTAAGCTGGTAAAATGGGCAAAAGGAAATGGATGTCAGTTCAATGTGGAAAAGTGTAAAGTTATGCATTTTGGGATTAAAATATTACCAGCTGTGTGCTACATTGATGGAATGGTACCCCAAGGGATTGATGAGGCTAGGGACTTAGGGGTGTTGGTAGATAGGGAGATGAAGTTCAGGGGATACATTGCTAAGGTGTCCAAGATTGCACATAGGATTACTTGGTTATTGAGGAACACACTAACATCCAGAGATAAAGTGGTTATTATTTCCCTTTATAAAGCGTTGATACTTCCACATTTGGATTACTGTGCTCTGGTCTGGTCACCTGGATTCCTGGGAGATGAGGAGGTTGTGGAAAGGGTTCAGAAGAGAGTGACTAAGTTGGTGAGTGATGTAAAAATGCTCCCTACATTGATAGATTGAAAGCTTGTGGATTGCAGAGGTTGGCTGATAGGTGGAGAAGAGGGGATATGATAGAAACATTTAAATTACTAAGAGGTTTTTATAAGATTGATGCAGGGGAAACATTTCAGCTGTGTTGATAGTGATGAAAGAACAAGAGGTCATCCCTGGAAATTAAGGAAAAGTGTGGTTAACAAGGGTGTGAGAACGAGGTTTTTCACCTGGAGGGGGGGTGAATGGGTGGAATGCATTGCCTGACTTAGTTGTAAGTTCTTCATATGTAAACGAATTCAAGAAGAGATATGATAGATATTGTTGTTTTGATAGGTTGGGTCTCCTGGATTAGTCTACTGACTCCATGGAGATACCGTAATAATAATAATAATATTAAGCAATACTTGGTTTAAGTTGTAAGTCACCAGTTAGAATTGAAAGAAGTACAGGAAGATGGTTTGATAATAAATCTGTTGTCAGGGATGTACATTATCCCCTATGTTATTCTTTATCTATATGGATCACATTATGAAGGAAAGTGGTATTAAACCTCTCAAAATTAGAGATATTAACTTTATGTAGATGATGTTATACTTCTAAATAAATCCGCTCAAGTTTGCAAGATTCCCAGACTAAATTGAATAACTGTTGTAATAGATATGGTATGAAGGTCAGCAATAAAAAGACAAAGACAATGAAAATAGGCAGAACATTGAAAATATCAACTGCACTGTGAATGGAACAAGTAAAACATTTCGACTACTTAGGCACAATTTTTAGTGAAGAATTTTAGAATTTTTAGTAAATTAAATATTGAAATAGACAACAGAATCAACAAAGAAGCAGGTATTGTAGAAAGTCAACTGAATAAATTTATATGGAATAAGTGAGAAATCAGTCAAAACACTAAATTAGTTGTATATAAGAATTTTGAATACAAGACAGTATTCAAATCAATTTTAACTTATGGATCTGAGAGCTGGGTTAGAAATAAAACACTTGACCAAAGACTAGAGACCACAGATATGAGTGTCCTGAGAAAGATTAGGGGTGAGAATAGATGGCAATATGATATTAAAAATGAGGATATTAGGAAAGAACTTGGCATTGTTACCATCCATCCAGGAATTTCTTAGCAGAGCTAATCTCAGGTGGTATAATCACTAAAACAGAATGGGAAAGGAAAGATTAGCAAAACAAGTGTTCTCTGCCAGTTTGGCAGGGGAAAAAACCCACAGGATAAACAAGACATAGGTGGATAGATAGAGTAAAAAAATTGCCTTAGAAGATAGAAATATAGGATCTGATAATGCTGTTGGAGTCTTGATAGATAACAGGTTGATTTGGAGGAAAATTGTTGATAGGAAGTTAATAATGATGTAAGTTCTTCATGTAGTACTATCATAATATCTTATACACCCCCCATGTCAGGATTTTGATGATGATGATGATGATGAGATAAGATTCATTACCAAAATACTTAAATAAATTGATCTTCAAATCAATTTTAACTTATAGGTTCTGCAAGTTGGGTTAGAAATAATAGTTGATCAAAGATCGGCTGTGTTATTATCAATTTTGTTATTTCCAATTTAGACTCAACTGTTTGCTGACTTGGAACTATCAGGGATATGACAGTTCTGATTAAAATTACGATTTTTATCAGATTATTGTTATATTATTCTAAGTTGGAAGTAAGGTTAGAAAGGAACTTAACATTATTATGTTTCAGAATGTGTGAGCAGACCTGTTCTATGGTATTTTATCCACTCAAACAGAATGCAGTATAGTCTTGATGTTCTTGGATTCTAATTAAAGCAGAACAGCCAGTATGTCCAAATTTTAATTTATTTTTTTATCTATGCAACTTTTACAAATGCTAAGATGAACTAATCGATACAAGGGTCTTGTGTGAGACTTGAAAGTTCATTGCCACTCCATGTTAGAAACATCCTTACTTATATGACAGCCATCTTCAGTCATATTGCATGTGTCAGAAGATAAATTCCCATTCAAGAAGTACCCTGGGGTTTACATAATATGATATTACTTTTATGGCTTTCTTGTAATAAGGCATGTAGGCTAAATGTTCTACATGCTACAAGATTCTGGAGATTAGAGAACATGAACACAAAGGTGGTATAGAATGTAGCAGAATAACTGAGCGAGTATCAAGATCAACTATTATTGTCTAAAAATTGGACATCCCCCCCCCTTTTTTTTTTAAGATAGGTTCTTTTGATAAACTTTTTAGACTCAATGCAGGTATAGACCTTCAATACATAAGACATATTTATGCTTAATGCTTTAACACATTAATGCTTACTGATAATTACTGGCAAATATGATGCATTGATGTGTTTGTGATCAAGTATGTAACAGAATGTAAAGTCAAGTATGTAAATATTTGTCAAGTCAAGGTGAGTAAGTATGTAACTGACAGACCACAGTTTTCTTTGTCATGAAATAGATTTGCATAAAATTTAATGAAAATGCAGTTTAAAATCTTAGATGTGTGTAATTATCGCTATTCTATAGGAACTGTTTTTTTTTTTTTTAAATTCACTCTTTTTATTTTCAGGTAAGTTCTTCTCTAGGACTTGTGTATGTTACCACCAAATATGGGCTTCTTCACCTCTTTGACTTGGAAACTGGTACTGCTCTTTGCAGCCATACCATTTGTCCAGACATTGTCTTTGCAACTGTGTTAAAGAAAGATACACAAGGAATATTGGCAGTATCTAGAAATGGACAGGTACATGTTTTAACATATAATATTATGAATTAATTTCAGATTTTTATTAATAAATCTTCTCTTTTGAACTGACTGAGAGTTGTCACATTTATCAAAAAAACAGTATTAATGAAATTGCTGTTTACTTAGTTATTTAATCCCTTCTTATGGAGAGAGAAGCAGGTAAACAAATAAGTAGTTATTGTTTTTGAATCACCACAGCTACAGTAGCTTGATTTTGAAGGAAATCATTTTCATCTTTCAGTGGTATTGGAAAATATCACAATAAGCTAGAGCGTTTTGCATGTAGCATTCTGAAATAGTGTCTTTCATAACATTTAGTTCCCACCTGCAGAAGGCTGTAAACCAGTAGCACTTTAATATCATTGGCGAGTTAAGGATTGGATAATCCAGAATCATACTCAATGAAAATCATTTACAATTTTTTATTTGTTTAGTACTTCTATTTGTTAAAAATATTTATTTACTTGCTGATATTTCATTGGCTTTGTACCCATCATCTTCAGAGCAAATTTTAGATTTGCTCTGAAGATGATGTTCTCACAGCTTTCAAATTTAAGCTATTCTCACAGCTTAAATTTGAAATGGAAAACAAATAACTAAAGTCCTAATCAGCACCATCTATTGTGATTACAGAGATAGCCAGCTCCAATTAGGATTTTAGTTCTTTGTGTTGTCCATTAGTTTCCAAGTGTGATCACTTATTTTCCTCTTACTCTCCATGTATTGAAAATTTTCTTGTGTGTCAATCTTATAGAATCCCTTTATTAACTTATAAGTTTATATCATATACCCAGTGGCATACCCAGAGGGAGGCAGCCCACCCTGGGCACCAAGCTGAATGGAGGCCAAAAGCATGGAATATCATTACTATTCACCAGATGTTTGTATAAACATTTTTGTATCGTTTTCAATTCTTAAAAATTATTTAATATTATTGATATTCGTAAATAATTTTATTTTTAATTTGGTGCTAAATACGACATACATATACAATATGTAGATAGTTAATTCGAATTCAAATCAAAACGTGCAAATTTTGTTTAGTCACTTTTGTATTATTTCAATGTCAAAGCTAGAATGCGTATAGCATTCTAATTTACAGTTAGTGGGGATGAAGTGGTGTGGTGCTAAGACAGAAACACGCATGATCTTGATTGAAAACAACCAATAAACTTGACTATTTTAAAATTTAAAATTTTATTGTTTTAAAGCCAATCAAAGCAAGCCGAAGACCAGCGGAACAATTTCATAGAAAAATCACACATTATTTATCCAAACGTATAAGTGTACACATTCATATTTTTGTGTTTATAGTTGGTGATAGAATACTGTGTGTTGAAAATAGGCTGATTATAAACAAACTTTGAAGAAGAAATATTTTTGTGTTTGTACTGCGTAGTAGATACAGTCATGAGTACAGTTTTTAAAAGTACAAATTTAAAACTTTTTTCTATTATTTGTTGATTTGCTTCTGATCGATACAATCTATACTAGTCAAACACTAATCAAATCCTGTTTTAAAAAATTATAGGAACATGAAACGACAAAGCCAAAGTGGGTATCAAAGAAGAAAAATTTTTAAAAAAGTGAAAGAAGAAAAAGCTGTTACAAATATATTTAGAGCTATTGTAAAATACATAATGCCAGTGACTTAAGGTGCTAAATTGAAAATTTGGGTGCTGAAGGGTCAAAGCTGTATAACTGAGAGGAGACCTCCACATAGCCTTTAAAGGAATGCGGAGAACCGACCAGGGTTTCTGACCTAATGTTTAATCCTCACCTTCTCGTGGTGCACCCTGTTGGGTATCTACCTGAATACCGAACAAATGAGGATGGGTTGGCAATTTGGGATTTAGCCGACCAAATTGTATTCTTATTGGCTTAAACCCAGTATAGAAAATGATGGTACAACATGACAAAATTTCATGCCGACTGGGGAATTGCCCGGTTAAACAAGGCCCCCGTTGTTTTTGCCAGGGAACAAGGGCGAACAGCGAAAAGTCAGCTACTGGAACAAATCTGAAAACAAATCCCAACTCAATATCACTGGAGTTAAAGATCAGTACTATCAACATAAGAAGCCTGAATGGCAAAGAAATGGAGCTAGCTGAGGAAATAGATAAGTACCAGATCGACATAATAGGGGTGACTGAAACAAAAAAGACAAAAACTTCTGACATCTTTCTGAGCAATAAATACAAAATGTTATATTCAGGCAATGACAATCAAGGAAAAGAAGGAGTAGCCATAGTATTCAACACAACATATGAAGCTAATCTTCTTGAATGGCAGGCAGTCTCAAGTACATGATGTGGGCAAATATGAGAATGGGGAACTGGACAATGAGACTTATTTGTGCTTACGGTCCCACAGAAGGTTCTACTAAGGTACAAGTGGAGGAATTTTTTGAGGCTTTAGCAAAAGCAACTGACACAATAAAAAAGGAAAAGTTGGTCCTTGTTGGGGATCTAAATAGCAGAGTAGGAAATGATTGTCAGATATACAAAAATATTTTGGGAAAATTTGGAGAAAAGAGCAAAGCTAAAAATAATGGCAAATACCTGTTGGATTTCTGCTCAGGACATGGACTGGTTATTACTAACACCATGTTCCAACATAAAAATGTGCAGAAATTCACATGGAGAGAAGAGGCAAGGAATAAGAAAAGTCTCATTGACCATGTTATTGTTGATAGTGATGTTTTCTCCCAGTTGCAGGACACCAGAGTGTACAGAGAATTTGAAATTGGAAGCGATCACTATTTAGTCTTGAGCAGGATAAAATTGAATTTTATATTGAAAAGAATGACGTAAGAAAGTTTTAAAGCGAATAAAAGTTGAGCAGCTCTCAGATGTGAACTGTAGACTAAAATACACAAAGATTATTGAAGAAAAAATGAAAGAGGTTGAGAACAAGAACCAAACCTTGGAAATTCAGTGGCAAACCTTGAAGAAAACCCTGATTGATTCTGCCAGAGAGGCATGTGGTGAGGTTGTCTGCAAGGATAGAAAAATCAGAACTACATGGTGGACACAGGAAGTTAAAGAGGCAGTGAAAGAAAAGAAGAAAGCATATCAAAAGTTCCTGGCAAATAAGTCAGCTTATGCTCTTAGAGAATACAGAAACATATGTAAGAAAGTTAACACGGTGTAAAACTAGCTAACAAAAGTCATGGGAGGACTTTGGCAAGAATTCTGGAAGTTGTTGAAGAAGCTTAGAAATGGAAGAAAGAGTGCTGTAAAAGGAGTTAGAGATGATAAAGGTGACATGAAAACAGGAGAAAAAGATATCCAAAAGTATGGAGTAATTACTTCGAAAAATTGCTAAATCAAACAAGCAGTGATAGCACAGTGGTAAAAAAACACTCAACAGCCATACAGTCAGGAATACGTATCCATATTTGAAGTAGAAAAAGCAATCAAAGGCTTGAAATGTGGAAAGGCAGCAGGAGTAGATGATATTCAACCAGAAATGCTGAAATATGGTGGTATAAAAGTCGTACAGTGAACTGCACTGCACAGTTCTGAAGGCCTGGACAGAGGGGCAAATTCCCGATGATTGGAGTAGAGCTCTAATAGTATCCATATATAAAAAGAAAAATTAAACTGAATGTGAGAATTACAGAGGTATTTCCCTACTGAATGTTTCTGGCAAGATTTATGCCAGTATACTTGAGAAACGGTTGAGAAGAATTGTGGAAGAAACGCTTGGTGAAGAACAAGCTGGATTCAGGCCAAATAGAGACTGTCAGGATCAGATCCTCACTTTACGAGAAATAGTTGAGAAGGCATGGGAATATAACAAAGATCTGTATTTAAGTTTTGTTGATCTGGAAAAGGCATATGACAAGGTGCCAAGAGAAAGGCTATTCAATATGCTACAGTTATATGGTTTAAATTGGGCATTATATCAAGCAATACTTGGTCTTTATTTGAGTTGCAAGTCAGCAGTTAGAATTGAAGGAAGTACAGAAAGATGGTTTAATGTTAAATCTGGTGTGCGACAAGGATGTATGTTATCCTCTCTGTTATTCATTATCTATATTGATCACATTATGAAGGAAAGTGGTATTAAACATGATATCATAATTGGAAATGTTAATATATGCTCTCTGCTTTATGTGGACAATGTTATACTTCGAAATGAATCCGTTACAAGTTTACAAGATTCCCTGACTAAATTGAATAGCTGTTGTAATAGATATGGTATCAATAAAAAGATAAAGACACTGAAAATAGGTTGAATTGTTGAAAATGTCAACTGCATTTAGAATGGAAAACTTATAGAACAAGTAAATCATTTCAGCTGCTTAGGCACGATTTTTAGTGAAGATGGTAAATTAAATATGGAAATAGACAACAGAATCAACAAAGCTGGTATGGTAGTCAGTCAATTGAATAAATTCATATGGAATAAGAGAGAAATTAGTCGGAACACTAAATTAGCTGTATATGTTCAAACCAGTTTTATTTATTGATCTGAGAGCTGGGTCAGAAGTAAAACACTTGTCCATTAATGTGACCAGGAATGCATTAGCAGAGCTAACCTCAGGTGGTATGGTTACTTAAACAGAATGGGCGAGGAAAGATTAGCAAAACAAGTGTTCTCTGCTAGGTTGGGCAGGAAAACGACTCAGAGGAAGACCAAGATATAGGTGGATTGATTATGGTAACAAGTGCTTTAGACGATAGCAATATAACATCTGATAATGTTGGAGTCTTGACAAGTAACAGACTGATTTGGATGAAAATTGCAGATAGAAAGTTAGTAATGATGTAAATTTTTCATGTAGTACTATGATATCCTGTACATCCCTTGATGATACATGTCAGGAATTTGATGATAATGCCAGCGACATCAGTTTCAACCATAGCAGGTGAAATATAAAAAATAGTGTTGGAAGAACGGCAAGAAATGGAAGATACTTTGGAACAAATAATCCAACAGGATAAGAAAAATATTGATGATGAAAAGAATATTGAACTTAATACGACGGAAACAATAGAATAACAAGTAAAGAACGTGAATAGTAAGGAAATGGAATGGATATATACAAATGAAATATTCTGCGATGTTGCTGCTTTGTCAATCCCAGTACCAGTTGAAATTAAAATTGATATTATTAAGCAAGGAAGTGAAGTATTTGAAAATAAATATGGACCTTTTGATGCAACAAATAGATATGGAATAGAAATTAAAGGAAATTGTCGCCAACTTACAAAATCATGGTTTTATAAAGAACTACTAAATGGCGAAAATGTTCTTAGAACTTGGATGGTTTATTCTCAGGCAGCAAAAAAAATGATACTTTTTGTTACCGTTTATTTGCATGCAGCTATACAACTAGAGTATTGATTTTTGTGAATGGTTTTAATAAATGGTGGAAATTAAATCCAAAGATTTTGCAACATGAAACTTTGAAACAATATCTTAATTGCTTAGAAATGTGGAAAACTTGAGCAACAAGTTTAAAATTGAATAAGAGTATAGATCAAGTTACTCAAGATCAAATTTTTAAGGGGAAAAAAGAATGAAGGATGTTTTGAAGAGAGTTTTGGATGGAATTCTCTTGTTAGCTTGTTAAAATCTTTCTCTTTGAGGTCATAGAGAAGATTTGTCAGTGACAAATAAAGGAAATTTTTTGGAATTAATTCAGTTTCTATCTCATTATGACCCTGTTCTAAAAGAACATTTATTAAGAACTGAACATTCTGCTTTACATAATAGGAGATACAGCTCATACTTACCTCCCAGAATCCAAAATGAATTCATAAATTTACTAGGAAACCATGTAAAAGACAAAATATTGGCAAACATAAAAAAGGCTAAATAATATAGCATCTTTTTCAATAGTACTCCTGATGTATCTCACATGGATCAAATGTATGAAGTTATCAGCTATGTGCACATAGAAAATGGAAAACTTGAAGTAAGGTAGTCATTCTTAGGTTTTTTTCTATCTCAGGAAAAAATGCAAATGATAATACTTGTGATATTCTGAAGAAATTAGAAGAGGACACACTTGACATCGACCTATGCCGTAGCCAGGGATATGATAATGCTGCAACAATGTCTGGAACTCCTAGTGGAGTTCAATGTAAAATAAAAAGTATCAATTCTAAAGCATTATTTATGCCATTTGCAAATCACTCATTTAATCTTTGTGGAGTTCATACTTTTGGAAGCATTTCTACTTGTGTAACATTTTTTGCAGTTTTGGAAAACTTATATTCATTTTTTTCAAGTTCAACTCACCATTGGAAAGTATTGAAGGAAAATGTAGGACTAACATTAAAAAGATTATCAGACACAAGATGGAGTGCTCACTATGAAGCAGTTCATACTGCAAGATATAATATCGAAAAGTTAATTTTAAGTTTAGAAGCACTATGTGATATAAAAGAAAATATTGACATACAAGAATCAGCTCAAAATTTACTTGGTCCAATTTGCAATTTTACTTTTTTGTGTTATCTGTCTTTTTAGAATGAAGTTTTAGAAGAAGTAATGGTACTCAAAAATACATGCAAACTAGTGGAATAAGTTTAGAAAAATTTAGTGCAAGATTTGAAAATCTGAAACTCTTTCTTGAAAATGAATGAGAAGGAATGGTGAATAGAGCAATCGAATATACAACAACAAAATGCGATAAATTGGACATTCCCCAAAAAAAAGGGGGTGGGGGTAGAAAAAGGCTAAAAATAAAAATGCTGGGAGAGTTCTTGGACGATGTTGGTCTTACCCTTCAAGAGGAGGTGAGAAGATTAATGTTTGTGTGCCTCAATTGCTTTTTTTCTAGAATTATGTAGCCATAACAAAGCAATGGATGAAATAATGACGATTTTTAAGGTACTACAACCCACTGTTTTAATACATGACACAGAAAAAGATTTTGAAAATTTGAATCTACAATTTAACAAATGTGTATGATGATTTTCGAAGCGAAGATATAATTCCTGAAATAAAAAGACTTCAGTGACATCTAACAGCTGTTAATATCTCCAAACAAGAAGCAGAAAAATGGACAGCTCTTCAATTATTACAATTATTGTAGAATGGGATTTTGTGGAATCTCTTCCAAATATTTCACTGTGTTTACGATTTTTTTTTAACTATTTGTTTATCAGTGGCTTCTTGTGAAAGAAATTTTTCTAAATTAAAATTAATAAAAAGTTACCTGCAGTCCAATATGACAGAAGAGAGACTAAGTAATTAACTACTTTCTATAGAAAATAATTATGCCAGCAAGATAGATAAACTTTGACAAAGTTATTGAACATTACATTAATGTTAAGTGCCGCAGAATGTAAGATAAAATGTGTGTTGAAAGTTAAAACAGATTTGGGGGGGGGGGGGGCAAAAATGTTGCCCCGGATACCAAAGAGTCTGGGTATGCCACTGCATATACTCACTCCACTGCCTGGCAGGTAGACTCTGCAAACTCCTACACACACACACACACACACACACACACACACACACACACACACACACACACACACAGTCTACTGCTGCTTCTTGATCTTATGATTGCAGTACTTATAAAGCAGGATTACATGCCATTTAACTTGCACTTGTGCACTTAATAGAAAACTCTATGATTTATACAGATTCATTGAGTTATTTACAGGCTGTCTCTTCTCCTTTGTGCAGTCCACATCCAGTGCTTTGTAAGGTTCTACTACTGTTCTATAAAGTGAAGACTTAATTTTGATGTTCGATTGTGGTGGATTCCTCTGCAGAATGGGGATCTGTAGAGGAATCCAATAACTGTAACTGATCTAGCAGATGCAGCTGCTAAATCAGCTCATACTTTTTTACATACTGTTTGTCAGTCCAATATACAGGATGCAGACAGTTCAGATCAAAACTAATTACCCAATGCCAATTCATTATAGCAGGAAGCACTAACAAATAAATTGCACAAGATTAAGCCTGAAATTCAGCATTGGCAGTCTAGTCAATGTTAACAAAAGAGAGGAAGTTATTCTTGTGCGGCATCATATAGGTTACAGTCATCTTACATGTTCTTTTTTACTAAAAGCTAATGACCTGCTTACTATCACTTCAGCCGATATTTGAAGATGTAGACTGCCCTAATTACTTAGCCAAGATATTAGTTTCAACACTCAAGGAAGTGGTAGGTTATTCCCCTCCTCTATAAAGAACACACACTTCATAAACAAAATTAAAAACATAATGCTCAACAAAGATGATTCATTAGTCAGTTTTGACATTTCTGCCCTTTTCACAAATGTCCCAATCAGTGACACAATTCTTCTCTTACAGAACAAATTTCTGCTTGATATTTTATGGCGCTCTTTGCCCATATACTACATTCAGGTTACTTTGTATGACAAAATGATTTTTACCTACAAAAAGAAGGTACTGCTATGGGCTCATCACTATTTCCCCCACCCCCAATTGCTACCTTTTTACATACAAGCTTTTGAGCAGCGTGCTCTAGATTCCTTTACTTTAAGGTCTACAGTTTGGCTTAGATATGTTGATATTTTTGTTATCTGGCCACATGGCTAAGCCTTAAACACTTTCTTCAGCCACCTGAACAAATAACATGTGCACATAAAATTAAAATTTTCTTTTGAAATTAAAAATCAAAACTCGCTTCCTTTCCTAGATACAGTGGTCAGTGTCTTCCTCAGGCAGTCCATCCTTCACTGTATACTGCAAGCCTACACATACCAGCCAATATATACATGTTAACTCTTATCACCACCATTCACAAAAACTTAGTCGTTAACGCCCTCATAAACAAAGTTATAACAATTTGGTCTAATGAACTAGCTCTTAAACAGAAAATGACAAATTATTACCAATACATTTATAAATAATAGCTATAGTAAAATTACCATCAATAAAATTCTTCATAACACTTCATCAAAAAATGCATATAATATAGCTATCTCATACATTAAAAGGTTATCAAATAAAATAAATAGATTTGTACACCATTACAATCTTAATGCTACTTTCAAACTACCTATAAAATTAAAAAACATATTCAACTCTTCCAAGGATCCTCCCTCTTGGCCCACCCTGGTTCTATAAAGAACCAGGATTCAATTTTTAAAAAATTTAACGTTTTTTAAAATTGGGGTATATTATATCCATTGCACCTGTAACTTACCTTATATTGGTGAAACTGGATGCACAGTTCCTATCTATTAAAAAAAAAAAACATAAATGACACATTAAATTTCACAGTTTTGGTAAAGTAGGCCTCTCGGATCACTCTTAGCACTCTACACCAAACTGATTGGAAAGGTACCTGTTCCTTACATCACGAAAAAACCTGGTACGAACATAAAGAAGCCTGGAACATTTTGATCAACCATCTTATTCTTAACAATAATACAATAATGGTAGCATAAAAGTCCCAAGAATATGGATGGCACACATTCAGCCCATTTAAGTTTAAGAATTCCAGCAAACCTTTACTTCAGGACTCTAAGCAATAATTTCAGCTCTTATTGGTCACCATCTATACCAGTGGTTCTTAACCTTTTCAAAGTCATGGAACTCTTTTGATTATAAGAAAAATTTGGGGAACACCAAAAGCATTAGGGTCATAAAACTAACAATAAAAATATGCATGAACTTGCCTTTCATAAAAATGGAACTTATTTTAATGCAATACTTGAGCTTGTCGGTTTTTGTAGATTTCTGCAATATCAGGTCCAATATGTGATATAGCTACCCTCATCTCTTTATCTATATTAGTAAGTCTTTCACGGTTTTTAGTTTTTATATTGGTTAATATTGTGGAGAGAGCTGGATATTTGACTTCAACAAAAATCCAAAATTCCTCAAGAGTTATTTCAGAGAATTTCATTTTTAGAGTATGATCCATTGACAAGGTAACTAATTGTTCTTCTTGTAACGAAAAATTCACAACTTGATGTATTAACTGTGCCAAATGAATTTCATATCCAGTCATAATTGTGTGTATTTAAGGAAGGAAAGTAACTTGAAATCTTTTCTTCCAATGTTGTTAAATGTTCTGTTATAATGGAAATAATTCCCTCAGTATTTTTATTATGGAGCAAAGGAAACATAACTACTGTATTTTTTTCTAATATGTGGTTTTTCCAACGAGATACTTGTTTCTGAAAAGCTGACAATTTGTTATTGGATGTCAAAATATTTTCATTTTTCCCTTGGATACTTGTATTAACGCTATTTAAGTAATTAAAAATATTGGCTAAATATGCCATTTTAGCACACCAAATATCCTTTTGAAGACATTTTACAAAAGCATCTGTACCTTCATTTTGAATAAAGGCCAATTATTCATTCTTAAGTTCTAAAATTTGGAATAGCACTTTACCCCTTTTTGCACACTGAAATAAGATAACCATCTTATTTCAGTGTGCAAAGATTCATACTTGGCTTCCATAGATATGCAAATTTTTTTTTTAAATAGGCATGCTTTTAATGATCTTGACTTGATGTA
Organism: Typopeltis vanoorti; assembly: GCF_054136105.1. Lineage (NCBI taxonomy): Eukaryota > Metazoa > Arthropoda > Arachnida > Uropygi > Thelyphonidae > Typopeltis > Typopeltis vanoorti. The sequence continues at coordinate 62,744,433 of NC_143549.1, read as the reverse complement.
ATTTACCATATTTACAACTTGGTCTAGTACAGGTTTTAATATTGCTAGTAATGTTTTTGAAACTAGGGATTCTCTGTGCAAAAAAACAGTGCGTAGATATAATATTTGGGTTTATTTTCTTTGCAAGATAACAAATCCTTTAATAGAGCCTGCCATTGATGGAGCACCATCCATACAAATTCGTACACACAGTTCCCATGAAATTTAAAAATTTTCCAAATACGATGTAATAGAATCAAAAATATCTTGTCCTGTTGTACATTTCGTAAGTTCTCTGCAGGATAGAAATTGATTCACTATTTTGTTTTCATTAATGAAATGAACGAATCCTAGTTTACGAGCTTTACTGCTAATGTCAGTGGAGACTCATCAATTTGTAAAGCAAAATGTTGTTTTGAAAATTTATTGGTAACTGTTTTCTCAATATCATCTGACATATCTTTAATTTTATTTTTTATTGTATCGTCCAAATGAGTAATTTTCATAATTTCCTTTTTTACTTCATCACCAAACATAATGTTTACTATTTTACAACATGCTGGTAAAATAAGAGACTCTGCTATAGTATGTGGTTTTTAATTTTACAGCATTTAATTCAGCTATCTTATATGATGCAAGTTGTGCCTTGTCAGAAATTTTAAGTCTTTTCAAAATATTTTATTTGTTTAACTTGCATGTCCAACAATCTCTTGAAATAATCTTTAGTTTTTGAAGCAAAATTGGTGTGCTTCGTAGTAAAGTGGCATTTCAACTTAGCAGGAACCATTGTGCTATTGGATAGTTTTTCCCCTCATACAAAACTGGGGAATAGGACATTCTTCCTCACTGGTCCATGTAAAAACTGCAACTTAAATATTTGATCGAATATTGTCTATTAATTTTTCTTATTTTACTATGTATAATGCTGTCTTCTGTATGAGACGTATTTGCAGCAACATCATTACTACTACTTTCAGTTGTACTTGCCCCATCATTAATATTTGCCTCAGAATCATGTTTTTGTTTAATAATAAATTTATCCATTGTGTGCTACTACGATGTTAGACAACCCACAAACCAAATACAGATTAAAAATGGACTGTGCATTATTACGACGTTGCACAAACCACAAACACACATCACTGAATGACTGTAAAAGAGATGCTCCTCCCTGCCTCCCTCCTGCAAACACATGACCTATAAACGATATTCTATTGGTTTAGAAGTCAACGCGCATAGCATCTTCATTTGTTAGGATCAGAGTAGCCAATTACACTCAGAACTGTGTTGTGACATCTTTCACCAGTAGAATACCTGTAACCAGTTTATGGAACACGAGTGTTCCGGGGAACACCAGTTAAGAACTACCGATCTATACTGTTTTGTTCTAATTTATGTGAGAGCATGTTGCTCTCTAGCTTAATATACCTCTTAATGATTTGTAACCAAATAGATCATAATAATAACAAGCCTCTGAGTTTGATGTAGTAAGGTTTTTTTTTACTGTGACTTTAGCACACCACGTAGATTGTAATGTAGCTTGTTTCTTTGTATATATGTGTATGCTCCAGATGACCTTGATATGAAAGTTGAAATATTGAGTGATTTCAACTGACAAATGAGTAGAATGAATGGAAGTGTGCAAATATCCCGTGCATCAAAATCACCTATAACTAGTGCCTTAAACTGCATATGATCCTTCAGTGGGGTGAGGACAATCCAGTCATGTTCGGTGCCACTAAAACTCAATCTTGCTTCAAAAGAAACCTCAACTCACATTCTCTTTACCCTCAGTAATACACAAATCACTAGACAAAATAAGATCTCTCTCTCTCTCTCTCTGTGCTTGGACTAACATTCCCTTTCACTCTCTCCTGGCACAAACACATCACATCAGTAGTTTTCTCAGAGGAAAAAAAAAGTAGTCATTCTCTTTTGCTGAAGATGCTATTTTACACCCAATCAACTTTTAACTATACTGGTATCCAAAACCTAAGGATGAACACTATTTCTGAAGATTACAACTGCAAATTCAGATGAATCAGCTTGTGCAATTTGTATAACTGATGATTGAGTTTAAAGTGGGTAAACATTCAAATTTTCAAATCGCATGCAAAGGGGGTCAGTGGTAGCACTCAACAGGATAAAAAGCAAAAGGCTGGCTAAGTGAATTGTGTTTGAAGGAAGCTCTTTTTGTGAAGGAATAAAGTTGCAAACATGGATGTCTTGTAATGTATCAAAGGCATCCAAATGATTTCACGCAGGAAGAATTATTGGGAAGCTTGAAGGCTGCAGAATTACTGATATTGCCAGAGAGTTTGGAATCTCACAAGCATTATGCTCATTGGGTGCACCAAGCTACAAGTGCTAAGAAAAGGGACTATGACTAATGAATGATATTGCAACGAAGTTCTTCAATATCATATTAGATTGTTCCATGGTGCTGTAGACCAATAATTCATTTTTATGGATGACAGTGCCACACCTCATCATACACAAGCAGTGGAGATACTTCTAGAGACAGAGGGTATTAATCAAATCAAGTGGCCAGCATGCACCCGAGTGTTAGATCTGAAATAGGCGACCTCATTTTACATGACGTTACCATTCCAGAATCTTACAGTAAACATAAAATAAATATGCATACTTATCTTTTAGCACAGTATAACTATGTTTTTTTTGTAAACAACATCTTGTATATTAAACTTTGAATTATGTGAATTAAAATTAATGTATCTGTATGTCAAGCATGAATGTAAGTCAGCAAAAAGGGGCAGTTATAAGAGAAATTATTAGTGATTTTCTACAAGTGAAAGAATGCAAATTATTCAGCAACATAGGGCAAAGATCGCCCTAACGCTACAAGAGCAGCGTATGCGCCCATAGGCACCACATTTGAGAAAATATCGTGATGCATACATTCTCGGAAATAGAAAGTCCTGTATGTTGATCGGTGATGTCACCCAGTTGGAGACCAATAGGTGAGATGATAAGAGAAATTCAAACTCGGAAAGGTGGCGCTATTGGGAGCGTATAAAAACCGGCAACACGGAATTGAATCCCCCCGTTTTCTTGTTCCTGCATTTCTCTCCGTGTGCTACAAGTGCTCATCGCAGTTCAGCTCTTAATTTTAAGAGCTGACTTTCGAGAAGTTCTGGCATGGCACCGCAGCAGATTTCGGCAAGATCGAGCGTAGGCCGTCAGTGAGAAGGTCATTGACGTAAAACCCTAGCAGAGAAATAGCGCTCGGCTCAGGAGAGCACGTGTATCCCACGTGGCGAAAGAATCGAGATAGCCAGAATCGTAACAAAGAAGGAAGGACGGAAAGAAACCGATAAAGAGTAGATAAGTACTTTCACTTGTTCTAGCCTCTTTTGAGAATTGACTAACAGTGTGAAGAGAGTGTATCTTAAGTTTGTAATAGAAGAAAGTGTGAAGAACTAAGATTTATGTAAATAACTCTATGCCTTTTGAAGTGAGTTTTAAGAACTTTCAGTTAGATAGAGATTTTGTCGTGATTCATTCGAGAGAGATTATCAATGTGCTAAATGCCTAAATGTCCAATAGAGTTGTAGATAAGAATGTGAAATATGTTGAAATATTTAACTTGCAAAAATTTAGAAATCAATTCTTAATTATTTTAAGAGCGAGAGGGTGAGGGAAAAGTAGAATTTTAATTTAGAATTAATAATCATTTTGTTTGTATTGCATTGCATAATGAGTTCATTAAATTTATTTGATACTTTACATGTCTGTGTTTCTGATCATGCTGACTGATCTTGACCCTTCATAAAATACGAACCTATGATTGTATGTGTGCGTGGGGATATCCCAATTAAGAGTAGTAGGGCATGACTGCAATAAACTAGAAAACCTAAGGCTTCTGAATTTCAGTTAAGATTATTAGTAGCACCTGATATCCTATGACTATTCTTAGGCTGAGTTTAGCTCTACCCTTAAGGCCCAGGCTGGCACAGTAAAAATAAATTTGCCTGAGTGAATAGATAGTTCATAGTATTCAGGGAACAGGTAATTTCTGATGGCCCTTAGAAGATTAAATTACATAAGGAAAAGTATAAAAGGGAAACATAACGATAAAATTAAAACAAAGAGAAGGTCACATAACAAAGGGTGCAAGTGGCAGGAATTTGATAGAAGAGGTTGAAGTAAGAAAGGATAAGATTAAATATAGTGCATCGATATAAAAATAGTAATAATAGTAAAATAAAAGAAAACAGAGACGTAACACCAGATCTTAATCCCATAGAACACATTTGGGGCACAATAGGGAGATGCATTGCTGCCTGAAATTGCCCTCCAGAAAACAAGCAATGCCTTATCCTTGCTCTGAAAGAGTGGGCCAGTTTGCCTCAAGAACTCCTGAATCTCTTAGCGCTAAGCATAGTATGATGTGAGAGCTGCATCACAGTTTGGGGTGAACGTTCCATACTGGAATGTCTCTCTCTGAAAAGTTTTCTCTAAGCATTGCAATTTAATTTGTACGAAATTTATAACACACTTCTTGTGTAACATAATATATTAGTATGCTGGCAATAAATTTGTCCACTTTTGGCTGTAGTCATGAAAATTTATTTCATATACAGGTAAAAATGTTATTTATCCTTAGCTTTTTGACACCAGCGTATATACCAATTCCAAATCCAGCTGTGCTTAGAATGCTGCTCAAATGTTTGGGGTAGAGCCTAAAACATATCTAAAAATTCTTGATGTTCTCCAGAGGGGAGCAGTTTGGCTCATAGATGATCCCTCTCTGAGATTCACTTCAACATATATCTCACAGACGTAGTGTTTCAGCACTGTGTCTATTCTACAGGTACTTCTGTTAATGCAAGTGCAGCAGCACCTAGCACCCTTTACTGTGTAACTGCAAACACACTAAACCTGCTTTTCTTCTTCTATATAACCTCTCTCCTCTGGAACAGCCTACCACAAGAGGTGTTTCCAAACAGCTACACCCTGCAACTCTTCGAAAATAAATAAATAAATAAACAAATTTCTGACTCCTCACCTACACCCAGACACACCACTGATGTACTTAAAGATCCTTTGGCCTCATGTGTGTGAGATTAGTGTTTGTGTTTGTGTTTTTCTCTATCAGTTACCTTCACTCATCAAATTGTAGCAGTTTTGCTTATGACATTATTCTCTAATCCTCTTCTTCATTCTAGAAACTCTGTGGTATTCAAATAATTGTAGCTTCAAAATATTTGATAACCATTATCTTAAACACTGACTTCATTATTCACAGTGAAAGTTCCCGTTTTCATGTCACCTTTATCATCTCTAACTCCTTTTACAGCACTCTTTCCTTCATTTCTAAGCTTCTTCAACAACGTCCAGAATATTTTTTCCACCTTCTTGATATTTATTTTCTATGTTCTTGCCAAAGTCCTCTCATGACTTTTGTTTAGCTAGTTTTATACAGTTTTTAGCTTTCTTACATTTGTCTTTGTATTCTCTAAGAGCACAAGCTGACTTATTTGCCAGTAACTTTTGATATGCTTTCATCTTTTCCTTCACTGCCTCGTTAACTTTCTGTGTCCACCATGGAATTCTGATTTTTCTATCCTTGCACACAACCTCACCACATGCCTCTTTGGCTGAATCGATCAGGGTTTTCTTCAAGGCTTGCCACTGAATCTCCAAGGTTTGGTTTTCCTGTTATCAAACCCTTTCATTTTTTCTTCAATAATCTTTGTGTATTTTAGTCTGCAGTTCACATCTGAGAGCTGCTCAACTTTTATTCGCTTTAAAACTTTCTTACATGTTATTATTTTCAATATGAAATTCAATTTTTATCCTGCAGTGATCACTTCCAATTTCAAATCCTTTGTACACTCTGGTGTCCTGCACCAGGGAGAAAACATCACTATCAACAATAACATGGTCAATGAGACTTTTCTTATTCGTTGCCTCTTCTCTCCATATGAATTTGTGTACATTTTTATGTTGGAACATGGTGTTAGTAATAACCAGTCCATGTCCTCAGCAGAAATCCAACAGGTATTTGCCATTATTATTAGCTTTGCTCTTTTCTCCAAATGTCACAAAATATTTTTGTATTTTTGACAATCATTTCCTACTCTACTATTTAGATCCCCAACAAGGACCAACTTTTCCTTATTTCATTTTTCATCCATAGGCACAAATAAGTCTCATTGTCCAGTTCCCCATTCTGATATTTGCCAACATTACTCTACTTGAGACTGCCTGCCATTCAAGATTAGCCTCGTATTTTGTGTTGAATGCTGTGGCTACTTCTTCTTTTCCTTGATTGTCATTGCCCGAATATAACATTTTGTATTTATTGCTCAGAAAGATCACACCAGTTTTTGTCTTTTTTTGTTTGTCACCCCCCTATTATGTCAATCTGGTACTTATCTAATTCCTCAGCTAGCTCCATTTCCTTGCCATTCAGGCTTCTTATGTTGATAGTAATGATCTTTAACTCTGGCGATGTTGAGTTAGGGTGTGTTTTCAGATTTGTTCCAGTAGCTGACTTTTTGCTGTTCTTCCCAGTTCCTTCCCTTCTGTTATTCATTATCTATATGGATCACATTATAAAGGAAAGTGGTATTAAAGCTGATATCAAAATTGCAAATGTTAATGTCAACTCTTTGCTTTATGCAGATGATGTTATACTTCTAAATAAATCTGCTACAAGTCTGCAAGACAAGAAAAATAGGCAGAAGCATTGTGAATGGAGAACCTATAGAACAAGTAAAACATTTCAGCTACTTAGGCACAATATTTAGTGAAGATAGTAAATTAAATATGGAAATAGACAACAGAATCAACAAAGCTGGTATGGTAGGAAGTCAACTGAATAAATTTATATGGAATAAGAGCGAAATTAGTCAAAACACTAAATTAGCTATATACAAGACAGTATTCAAACCAATTTTAACTAATGGATCTGAGAGCTGGGTCAGAAGTAAAACATTTGACCAAAGACTAGATATGGGAGTCCTGAGAAAGATTAGGGGCATGAACAGTGCCATCAGTGGCAATATCATATTAAAAACGAGGCTATTAGGAAAGAACTTGACATTGTCAGCATCCAGGAATGTTGACAATGTCAGCATTTCTGGATGCTGTTCTCTACCAGGCTGGCAAGAAAAAGACCCAGTGGAAGACTAAGGTATAGGTGGATTGATACGTAAAAAGTGCCTTAGAAGATAGAAATATAAGATCTGATAATGTTGGAGTCTTGACAGATGACAGATTGATTTGGAGAAATATTGTAGATAGAAAGTTAGTAATTATGTCAATTTTTCATGTAGTACTATCATATCCTGTACACTTCCAAATTCCTGACATCAGGGTACATGTCAGGAATTTGATGATGATGATGGTGATGATATATAAAACTTGGCCACCCACAGTGCTGTTGTGTGCTCTTGATTTACAACACTCCATGGTTGAGAATAGCATTAAAAAGCTTATCTCAAATATAATATAAATATTATATAGACTATAATAAACTACTGTTCTCATGCTCTCCTTCCAGTACTTCACAAATCCAAACTTTAATGTTTACAGAATAGAGTAATCCATGTAATTGGTGAGCTTCGTTTCACAGATTCCATCCATTCACTTTGTCATATGTGCTTTGTTTCTGCCTTATGCTTTTTATAAGCACTATTATTCTTCTGCTTTTTACCTCTAATCATGTAAGAAATGAGCAGTCACTAATAAACATCTACACATGCAGTTCTATTCCAGGTATATCAAACCAACTTCTTATCTTCTTCCTTTATACCATCTACTTTATTCTTGAGAACAAAAAAATCATACTAAGTTTTTTTTGATGCTGAGGTGGGGGGAGTCCATGGATGTAATATGCTTGTGACATGCTCATGACTTATTTTTCATGGTATTAACAACGCCACAAACACTTTTATCAACAAAGATGTTTCATTAACGCTTATATTTCGCTGATTTTCAACTCAGCATCATCAGAGCACAACACACATGTAAACGCGACAGTGAGTGAGTGAAACAATATAATTACAAAAGATCTAAAGTCCTATTTTTTGGTGCCCTCTAACAGAGAAAAAAAAAACAAAAAAACTCACAGTTATCCAGGAGTTTTTCTTAGGATAACCGTCTCCCAAATTTTTGGCAAATTAATGCAACCATATATGTTAAGGTTGGGAGAATTCTTCAAAGCCATTGCTGACTCAAAAAATAATCTTTCAGATCTATAACGACTCCTAAGTAGCACATTCATTTTCCTCCATCTAATCCTGTGTGAAGGAGTGTCCAAAGCGTGGTCTGCCAGTCCCGACTTGCTTTAGTAATAGTTCACTGATCTTCCTGTTTGCCCATAATAGGCCAAGTCACAGTCACATGGAACTTCATACACTCCTGGGTGTGCTAAAGGGTGAAGTTTATCCTTAGGCGAGCGGATCAGAGTTGCCAGCTCGACATGAGATTTGAAGGTGGTGCGAAGGCCATGTTTCAACAATACTTTGACTATTTTTTCCGATGTACCTTGATATAGGGAATAGAAATGGTCATGTTGTATTCTTGTGTATTAGGGGAGGGCAGAGTAATGGGCCTATGTAGTATTTTATCTATTTTGTAGGGATTATAGCCGTTGGCTAAGAACGTATGGCGCAGGTACTGGAGTTCAGTGGTCAGAGCTGTATCGTTAGAACAAATGGCTCTGTGTGTAAGTGTTTTTAAAATGCCGTACTGTTGGACTGGATGATGATGTGATTGTTTATGTAGGTACCTTCCTGTGTGTGTAGGCTTTCTGTAAATAGAAAAAGATAGTGATCCATCTGAAAAGCGGGTGACTAATGTGTCAAGAAATGGTAAACAGTTATTTGATGAATTTTGGGGTGTTGGCTGTTTAGGTAGGTGACAAAAGCATCCAAAGTGTCTTGTCCATGGGGCCAGAGGGCAAACACATCATCTACATAGCGCAACCACACTTGTGGCTTGTATGTAGCTGTGGTAAGTACTTTGTTTTCAAAGTGTTCCATGTAAAAATTTGCTAAGGGGAGAGAGAGGAGGGAACCCATAGCAGTACCATTAATCTGTTTGTAGAAATCCCCCTCCCCATGTAAAGTAACCTGCATTCATGGTAAATTGAAATAATTCAAAAATATCTGGGGGAAATTTAGACTTTATTAAATCAAGAGTGTCTATAAGTGGTACATTGGTAAATAAGGAGGTGACATCAAAACTAACCATTATGTCTGAATTTTTTAGGATTAGATTTTTAACCGGTGTTTTGAAATGGATTGATGTTTCGATGTCACCTCCTTATTTACCAATGTACCACCTATAGACGTTCACAAGCATATCTAACACCTAAGCTTATCTGTTAGATATGCTTGTGACAGGATAAGCTGGATGGGAAAGTTATTCCAAGAAAAGAAAACTCATCTTTACTGGCAATTGAAACATTATCAAAAGTAAGGGGGAGGGGGAGGTGAAGTAGGATCTTACTTCTAGGTAATAAGGCAGGACTGTGTTTTGATGGCACTGAAATTCACTACATTATCTCTTCACCTTTCTTGAGAATGGTGAGGAGACAAGTGTTTAAGACATTGAATAGAATTTGAAGTTAGAGAGAGGTCACTGATGGGTGGGAGTGAGTATACAGAACAATGAGATACTCCAGCATTGCTAAAGAAATCTGATGAGAGGAAACCATCTGACATGATATACAACGAACATCCAATGAAAAAAGCTGGTAGTATGGTGAGTAGGAGAGAAACCATAAGATGGTAACTTGTTGAGGTGGGAGCCTCAAATGCTGTAAAAATATTAAAATACCAAATATTTTCATCATCTGTGTCCAAAGGTGGATTAAGTTTATTGAGATCTGTTGTAGATTGAAAATCATGGGATCCAGACTGCTCGTCACTAATTACGGAATGGGTCTGCATCTAGTGAAGAAGCTGGTTGTTATCTATTTCTCCATAACTTTTGGGAGTACCATGAAACTATTTAAACTGGAAGTTTAAATAGTTTCATGGTATAATTTCATGCATGACAGTTTCATAGAGACTGGATAAAGGCTTGCCATGCTGTTAAATAGATGTCAGTTGAATATGACATCTTATATGGGCAATGCAGAATGGGTGTTTTATTTCCTGGAGCATAATATTTAGCACAATTGGAGGGATGTTATCTGGATAGGAGACTTATTTGGTATCAAGACTAATGATGATTTTTCTGATGTCCTTCTGGCTAAGATCACATTAGGCATGCTTTGAGCACTTTGTGGTAATTTGTAGGAGGTGATTTGCTTTTATCATCTATAAGAAGGAAAAGAGTGATACCAAGTGAAGTGATCTGATCCACCTTAGTTTTGGGTAATTTTACCATGGCTCATCAGAATCTGTGTGTGTGAGAGAGAGAAGGGTGTGTGTGGAAACAGGGATGTGCTTATGCCCAACAGCCTCACCTGAAAACAGAAATCTCAATTGTTAATTTAGGAGGAGGAGGCAAGAAGTCCCTCATTCCGTTAAGTATTATTTCATTTATTTGGTGCGAGCATTTGTTTAGATTGGGAGAGCAGATAAAGAAATCAGACCGTGGAAGGGAAGTGTTTGAAATACTAGAAGCCATTCGATTCCACTTAGCAGCACCCTTAGCACCATTGCAGTGCTTTACAGTACAAGATTGAGTTTGGCTGAGAGAAGATAGAACTATAGAAAAGGAGATATGGATAAGATTATGGTCAGTTGGTATCTACAGTATTTGTAGGGAGAGCTGGATAAGAAAAGGTCCAGAATGTTAGAAGAATAATGAAGATTATCTGGTATTATGGCTAGTATGTTAACTGTTTATGACTAATAATAAATGCTTCCTTTCCAGCATGATCTGTAAAATTTGAGAAGGGAGAGCCAGTTTGTGTTATGAACCTTAGTCTCGTAGGCAGATAATCTTATTATAAATAATTATTTATAATAAGATTATAATCTAATTATAATTAGACTATGAAATCAATTTTAGAGATAAGTAGTCAAAGAGGATGTTATGGCTGTCTAAATTGGGAGAGAGAGCAATAAAGACAGATGAAAAGTGAGGTAAAGAAATCTTGTATATTTGATAAATTGAGTCAGGTTAGATCATAAAGTGGGAATTTGAAGTTTGTTAACCTTTAGCAAGGCATATCTGATTTGATAAAAGTACATATTTTTCTAAAGGCATTATGCAAGATGTACTTGGAATAGCTGAGGTGGACTGTAGGCAGAAGATGTCAATTGGAGTTAGTTGTGAACAGTAAATCGGGTTTTGATACCTGGAAATGGTGGTCCATCATCAGTGTTTGTGTTATGCCCTAGATTTAATGAAATGGATGTGGAAGTGTTTATTGAATGAAATGTTGCTGTTTTTTGCAGGAAGAGACTTTACAAAAAATGTGTATTTTTCATTTATTTATTTTTCTTGCTTTTTGTTGGAATTTTTTTATATGTAGTGATGCTGATATTTGTATGATTATCTTTTGTGGTTGATTTTGTGCAGGAAACTTGGAGAGCATTGTCATGAAGCAAATCATTGAAAGGCTTGTGCACATAGTCTTATCCTGGTCTCAAACCGTTTGGGACCGTAAAGTGAATTGAAAAAATTCTGTGCTTGTTCTCCAGAGCTGGATCCCCCCATATTATTTAACTCTTAGCCCATTCATGGTATTAGTGTGACAGAAGTTTCTAATCTTTCATAGAATTATCTTGGGGAGGTGGGTGGGGGTGTCCAGAGAATAACAGCAAGCTGTTAATTAGTTTTTCTGTTATGCATGTTTTATTTATTTTATTTTAAACCTTGATTACACCCAAGTGGTGACTGCATATGAAAATTTAATATATATCTGCAGGTTCTTTCAGTTGACTTAAAGAAGGAACTGCTCGTACATTATGTCCAAGAAATAAGCAAAAAGCCTCATGTTGCTGATAGACTGTTTCATACTCTTCAAGATTCTGCAGGGTAATTCTTATGTTGAGTACATTGTTTGGTTATTAGCATTTAGTTCAGAGAGAGAGAGAGAGAGAGAGATTAAGAAAGAGGAAGGACTTGTAATCTGAAATTGCTGTACATTAACTGCATTAAGAATTTTTTAGTTTATTATGTTAATGCTTAGTAACTTATTCCTTATTGGAACATGTGATATTTTGAAATCTTTGTACAAATTTTAATGTTGATTTATGTTCTACAAACTTTAAGTTAATAGTATTAACATACTCTGTTAACAGATAAATTGATTTATTATTTTAATGTTATGTTGAATATTTCATGTTTTGTTAATAGAAATAGTTACTTTTCAACAGTAGTATTCTTAGACTCTTAGAAATGCAACCAGTTTTGTAAATTTTATACAGATGATGTCCAAAGTCATTGATATGTATCAGAAACAAAGATGGTAGAGGTTGTTTCTGATTTGCACACAAAGTTTTTCTGGTACACATTGCTGTTTTTTTTTTAAAAGTAAATTTGTATGTTATGCTCATGATTTAATTGCGTTAGTTACTTCCCATTGTAACAAACGACCAAAAAGATCCTGCCAATTTCCATAGCATCAGTGCTGTGCTGAATAAAATTTAATATATAAACTGTCTACCATAACATGGTATTTCCTTGGTCCTTAAGAGTTTACTATAAGTGAGAGCGAAATGTAACAGAACTCTGTGCATATGTTTAATTTATATACACACACTTATTTATTTTATTTATTCATTTTAATTTATTTCATTGTTTATTAGTGGATATTATGAATGAACATCATTTACTTATAGATATTGTGTATGACCATCATTGTTTTCTAGATAGATATTGTGCATTGTATGACAATTAATTTGTTCTATAAAAAATCAGTTTGCCCTAGAAAAAAATTACTGTTTTCATTGCTTTTGTTGTAAACATAGTTCATGAAGAAATTAAGAGAAATTATTTAAAATGTTCTGTAGTAGCCTTGTCCACTTGTTTATGAGAATTTTTAAAACAAACTGAACTTTAAAAAAATATACATTGTCCAAGCATACATTCTTTATTAAGGGTATCATATTTAAACTTCCAGTCAACAGGTCTTAACAGTTGTTTCAGAACTAGAAGATAGGATCACTATCAGAAAGTTTTTCTTAAAATATGGTGATCTCTCAGTTATCCAACATTCAAATGAACTGACCTTCAATTATCTGATTCTTGAATGGGTTAGTGTATAAAATGACTTTTGATACAGTGCCACATAACTGTACCTTCAGTTATTCAATTCATTAGATATCTAACTGGCAAGTTAATCTACCACTGTGGTTGAATAATTGAGGATTACTGTATTTCCTAGAATTTACTGTGGGAAATCCACACTAATTATTATTCACACAGTGCCCACATCATACCTCTCCTTAAATGCATTTAAAAAGTAATCCAAATCAGTGGCACATTTGGATGGGGGGGGGGGCAAAAAGGGGAAAAACACTAGAAAATTTTCCAAAAATCTTTTCCTAATTAAAATTAATTATTTTTTATTTATGTTATGTCTTGTCTTTTATTTCTGTACGACTTATGAATTAGCAGTCACATAAGGTGGGAATGCCCTATAGCTCTTGGGGGAATCACGGACACTGTGAATGCAAGGTGAACGATATAGTGCTCAGGCAGACTGTGCTCTACTTCGTTTGCCTGAGCCAGACCAGAGGAGATCATGGCTTTCATGTATTGGCAATCACTGCAGATGCTCAGTCATAGGTCGTATGCAATGCGTAATGTCTATTCTCAAATGGTCTACTCAACTCCCCCCCCCCCCCCCAAGATTAAATCCTGAGTGCACCACTGATCCAAATAATATAATTGTGAATAATGTACAATTAGCTCTCACTGGAGGGATCATCAAATAACAAATATCAACATAACAGACTCACTATAACAAACTACTAATGAGTCTTGACAAAATCTATATAAGCGCAATACTGTGCATAAGGAAATTGACTATAGCAAACTATTCACTGCAATAGACTAGCCCTATGGTTGTTTAGAATTTTCTGAACATAAAGTTTGTTTAGGAAATTCTAAATAACTAATTCTGTGGCCCTTACAAGTTCACTATAATGAGTCAACTATAATATTTCATTAACTTTTTTTGGATGTTTTATATTATAAATAAAGAACACTAAAAAATTACAAAACACTATATATAAAAATCTAGGATCTTAATTTTCTTACACTTGTAAAATAGAACTTCATATCGTGTTTCAAACTAAAGTTTCAAATTAGTAGGTTCTCTTTTAAATGGGAACTTAGAGTAGAATATTGTATTTCATTTGTTTTTATTTTCAATGGTTACAAAAATTTGCTTTTATTAAATCATGTTGAAAGTAATTTATCAAAATTTTAAATTAATGATGTAACTAATATCTTTCTGCCATTCATTTACTGATAAAATTAATTTCATAAGAAACTTCTGTTGTATGGGGGTGGGGAGTGAGAGTCAACTCCCTGCTCCTTAGTCCAACATATGAGGGGGGGGGGTACAAATTACGCAAAATCCTACTCGCCATGAAAAAGCCTCGCTCATTTTTTTTAAAGATGCATTCCAGTAGGTCAGTAGGAGTTTCATAAAGTGAGTAATGATGTTGCATTATTGATTGGAGAATACTTCCATTGTGTGAGAACCATTCCAACATGGAATCAGTAAATAATAAGAATACGAAGAACAATTCAAAAAAAACTTTTTGGAAAATATAATTTGTTGCATTGATTGTTGCTAGAATGGTCCTTTATCCCATGTATTCTTCTGGGTTGTCCTCAAGTTTAAAAAAAAAAAAATGTTTAATTTTTTTTTATTATTATATAATAATATTCTATTTTGTCCAGTCTTTAGCTACTTGATAGCTAACAAAATTTACTAACCACGAGTAAGTGGTAATTGAGTGAGCGTATTTGTCAAGCCCTATATATAATACATACATATATGCCAGCCTAGTTGACTGAGTAGTTAGTGTATCCGCTCTCCAGCCAAAAGGCTGCAGGTTCGAATCCCGCTGTGGGCATGGATGTTTGTGATTGTGAAAATACTAATGGTGGTGGTGGTGGTCAGTTGATGCCGTTGGTGAAGATGATGCTGCTCGCTATAGTCAGTGGATTGATGGAGGCGACAGAGTTGTAGAGTAGGTGCCCTCCCTCAATGAGTCTTTGGACTCCTTGGAGGCATCGTGTAATAATTTATATATATATTCTATAATATAATATTTGAATGACTTGAACTGAGGTTAAAATAAGGTTTTAGAGTTTCAAAAAAAAGAAGAACAAACTCTGGTTGTATTATTTTGCACATGCGTGCGTAAGATCTCGAGAATGGCAATATTGAATAGTAGAGCTGTGACAATCTGATAAGCTATAGGTTAGACCAGCGTTTCCCAAATAGTGGGTCACAACCCGACACCGGGTCATGAAAGCTAAATGCCGGGTTGCCTAAAAAACTCTCGAAAATCTAGGTGTTTCGTTTTGGGGTTTACTTTTTTTCACGAAACTCTAAAATACAAGTACAGCTGAACCTCGGTTCTCGAATGCCTCTCTTCTCGAACAATTCAGTTCCTGAACAGGCAAACGACAACCGCGTGCTGAGCTGTAAGGTGGGAAAGCGTCAGTTACACAGCAGTCTTCATTCGGTGCAGACACCTGCTCGAATTTGGAGTGAGTTTTCTTGATTTTTTTTTTTTTTCCACATAAATTATTAATTAAGCCACCATAGGGCTGCAGAAGATATTGATAGCAGCAAAGCGAAAAGAAAAGTTGTTAGAACCACAATAGAGATGAAAAAAAGAAATCATATCCAAACATGAAAATGGTGTTCGTGTCTCGAATCTTGCTATGCAGTTTGGTATGGCGAAATCAACGATATGTACAATACTCAAAAATAAGGAAGCGTTCAAAAGAGCTGATGTTTCAAGGGGAGTGAAAGTTTTTACTAAACAAAGATCACAGACGATTGAAGAAGTGGAAAAATTGTTGCTGATGTGGATAAACGAGAAACAATTAGCTGGTGACAGCGTTTCTGAGGCTATAATTTGTGAAAACGAGGTGATTACATGATGACCTGTTAAGAAAAACTCTGGTACGAGTGCTGATACTGATGTGTTCATAGCTAGTAGAGAGTGGTTCGAGAAATTTAAGGGGAGAAGCGGCATACATAGTGTGGTCAGGCATGGAGAGGCTGCGAGTTCAAACCCAACAGGGTTCAAACACGCAGGGGGATTTTCTTACCCAACAAGTGTTCAATTATGATGAAACCGGCCTATTTTGGAAAAATTTGCCAAAGAGGACCTACATCACTCAGGAGGAAAAAGCATTGCCAGGAGACCAGCCAATGAAGGAAGGACAGGCTGACTTTTTTGCTATGTGAAAACGCAAGTGGAGACTACTTTAAGATCAAGCCATTGCTTGTGTACCACTCTGAAATCTGAGGGTGTTTAAGAAAAATAACGTGATAAAGTAAATTGCCTGTTATGTGGAGTTCCATTAAGTCTGCCCCAAGTGTGAGAAAATACCTTCAAGAAAAAAAAATAAATTGCCAATTAGATGCCTTCTTGTGATGGACAATGCTCCTGCTCACCCTCCAGGCTTGGAGGACGAGTTAGTGGAGGAGTCTGATTTTATCACAGTGAAGTTCCTGCCCCCTAACACAACTCTAATTCAGCCCATGGACCAGCAGGTCATTTCAAACTTTAAAAAACTCTACACCAAAGCACTGTTTCAAAGGTGTTTTGAAGTGACCGCTGACACCGAATTAACACTCAGAGAATTCTGGAAAAATCACTTCAACATCCTCCATTGCTTAAGTATTTTTGTTTTTGTTAAGGATATTTGAGATTATTGTTTAGTTTTAGGACGACTTAAGATTGAACGTAGTTTCGGAAGGGGTATGAAGAATGTCTTGATGTTATATTTCTTTAGAACTTCTTTAGCTAATTTCGGGGATATAGAACATATAAGGCACATAAATAGAAATTAATATATGGCATAGAAACTAAACAAAATAATCTCAAATATCCTGGTGTTTATAAGATTCTTTGCGACTGCACTAAACCATACTTTCGGACAGACGGAGAAATTGGTAGAACTACGTTTAGAAGAACATCGAGACATCAACTACAACAGAACTTGTGCAAGTGCCTTGTCCAGCCATGTTCTATTTTCAGCTAATTCAAATGAAGAAAATCTTCAACATCAGGTACTCTGGAATAGAAATAGATCTGACAATATTCACCGCAGTTGTGACGAGATAGAGAGAAAAATTATAGAATCTAAAGAAATAATACTCAATCCCATCCATATTAACAACAATCTAAGCTATAGCCTACCGGACTCTCACAGCTCTACTATTCAATACTGATGTGCTCGAGATCTCATACGCACGCATGTGCAAAATAATACAACCAGAGTTTGTTCTTCTTTTTGAAACTATAAGCTGGAATCTCTACAGTTTGTTTGACATGTCTCTTGCTTTTGTTTTTTAAAATACCGTTTCCTTTCCAATTTTGGATGGTGATTATCGGTTGTGCACCTGAAGAAGTCTAGTCTTAGACGAAACTAGTCATGCAAAGAAAGTTTTTATTTTTATCTCGGTTCAAGTCATTCAATATTATAGAATATGTTATCAAACCGAGTAAATCTTCAAGATGAACATATATATATATATATATATATATATATATATGAACTAAATTAAAATTATTGATAACAATTTCTCAAATTCTTGGCATAGATAATTTGCCATTGGGGTTAAGACAGTGGAGAAAAACCTTGACACTTGCATTAAAAGGATGTGCAAAATTTTGACAGCAACTGTGCAATAATTTGGCATCATTCCAGAGGATCCTGTGACTAGTGTTAGCAACTGCATGTTCATGAAAGCCAGATATATGTTCTTTGGATTCATCATAGGAAATCCCCTAGAAATATAATTTTATTAAATGCCTACTATCAAGTCCAACATTGTCTCTTCTTCATCTGAAGTACTTCAAAAAGAAATTTTTACCATTAAACATACCACCACTCTCTCTCTCTCTTTCAATGGCCCAAAATTTTGAAAGAATCATTAACCATTTTTCTCCTTGTGAAAGAAGAGATGACTTACACAGAATCACCATCCCTTACATCAGAGGTACTTCTGAATGTTCTCATATCCTTAAAATATTTGATCTTTCAACCATATTTAAACCAATTAGCCAACTCAGCTCCTTGTTGCCATCTACTAAGGACAGAGGAACTGCTTGAATTCTTTTCAATTCCATGTAATTGCAAGTTAATTTACTTTGGTCAAATAGGCATTCTGTCACTAAACATATATTTCTGAATACCCTTCCTATATTTTTAGCCACATTTAAACCATATCAGCTCCTTGTTACCATCTAAGTACACAGTACAACCTTTACTACTTCCCATTGTTAAATTCCATGTAATTACAAGTTAATTTACTTTGATCATATAGGTTTTTCTGTCTTAGAACTTATTTTTGAATGCCTTGCCGAATATGCAGTTACTAACATTAGCCACAGGATCCTCTGGGATGATGCTAAATTATTGCAGTTGCTCCTACAAATTTGAATGTCTTGTTAAAGACTGAGATCCTTCTCCACCCACTCTCACCTCAACCTGAATGACAGATTATCTTGTGCCCAAAATTTTAGCATTAATGATCTACCATCTTATTTAACTGTCGACAAGGGAAAATATGAGAAAATCTTTTTTAAAAATACTCTTGGAATAACATTTCTCATAGAAAGACTTATTCGTTGGTTGCACATGATTACTAAATAACTTAAGGAATTCACACCGTATACTAGAATATAAAAAAAATACCGGCAGAAGAAATTATGATCCAGATTGAACGCGGAATCCGCCACTTCCAAACCACATCACCAACAATATTAGACTGGATGTAACCTGTGTTCTCACCAAAGCAACACCACTAAAAATCAACATATCCTATAGTGAATATAAGGCTCTACAGAAAATGAAGAAAGTCAAAGAAATAATAATCACCAAAGCAGGTAAGGTAAATAAATTTAGTTTAATCCTTTATCCAAGTGTGAGCAAACAAAGTTTGCGCCTGAAAGTATCTTCAGGACTGGGGTAAGGTGGTACAACACCAGGCAACTCCTTGCAAAGGTGGAGCAAGCTACCAAAACTCCTATCTCAGTATCTCCCATAATGCAAAACACATCTCCTTGCAGATATGTATAATTTTATGCATTAAGGGAAGGGCCACTACCCAGACTAGTTTCGACCTTTATTGAGGTCTCTTCAGTGGGAGCCAGGCCCAAGTGGAGATAACAGGCAGAAGCATTAGCAAGGTCATCTCTACCTATAGAAGTTGCCAAATGGTGTGCCACCTTTTTTTTTTTTTAATAAATTACTTTGGATTTAGAGAAAGATGTTGAAAGTTTATTTTTCACTTGGTTAGAGTATAATAAATTTAGTTTAATCCTTTATCCAAGTGTGAGCAAACAAAGTTTGTGCCTGAAAGTATCTTAATGACTGGGGTAAGGTGGTGCAACTCCTTGCAAAGGTGGAGAAAGCTACCAACACTCCTATTTCAGTATCTCCCATAATGCAAAACACATCTCCTTGCAGATATGTCTAATATTATGCATTAAGGGAAGGGCCACTACCCAGACTAGTTTCGACCTTTATTGAGGTCTCTTCAGTGGGAGCCAGGACCAAGTGGAGATACCAGGCAGAAGCATTAGCAAGGTCACCTGTACCTATAGAAGTTGCCAAATGGTGTGGATTGCAAGGTGAATTGCAAGGAGTTTCCCTGGTGTTGTACCACCTTACCCCAGTCCTGAAGATACTTTCAGGTGAAAACTTTGTTTGCTCACACTTGGATAAAGGATTAAACTAAATTTATTATACTCTAACCAAGTGAAAATAAACTTTCAACAAAGCAGGTAAGGGGAACGCCACCATGGTGCTCAACTATACTAACTACACAGGTAAGCGTAATGCTTTATTATTAGATCGGGCTACTTACCACCCCATTGAATACAATCCCACCAACTCACAAATCAAAAAACTCCATATGCTCCTTAAGAAGGTCACTTCTTGGCCTGTGGAAGTTACTAACAAACTAAAACCTTTTAACTCTAGACCCCCCCCCCCCCATATATATGGGCTCCCAAAAATTCATAAACAAAATGTGCCATACCATCCCATAGTGGATTGCATTTATTCCCCCACATACAAATTAGCCAAACATTTAGCCAAAGCATTCGCTCACTATACTGGCAACACACTATCACACACAAAAAAACTCAGCCAGTGTAGAAAACCTTACACTCCAACATACTGACATAATGGTCAGTTTTGACATCTCCACCTTATTCACAAATGTCCCACTCAAGGAAACCTTAGAGCTCATCCAAGCCAAATTTCCTCCCGATATCTCAGCCCTATTTCAGTTCACAATGAACTCGGGCTATTTCGTTTGGCAGGGAAAATTCTACAAACAGATAAAGGGGACAGCCATGGGTTCATCATTCTCCCCACCCTTGGCCAACTTCTTTATGGAGACTTGAAGAGAAAGCCTTAAACTCTGCCTCACAAAAACCTTCCTTGTGGCTTCAATATGTTGATGATGTGTTTGCTATTTGACCACATGGCTCTGACACACTTCTTCTTAATGCACTTAAACAACCAACACCCCAGAATCAAGTTCACCCTCAAAAAAGAGGAAAACAACGGCCTCCCTTTCCTAGACACTAGTCACCCACCAGCCTGATGGAACCTTGGTGTTCTCAGTTTACAGAAAACACACCCATACAGGCAGGTACATTCACCAACAATCCTTCTCCCCCCTCACAGCAATATGGAGTTATTAAGACACTATTCAACAGGGCTAAATTAACCTATTCAAATGACAATGCCCTTACTACTGAACTAAATCACACCCTTAATATTTTCTCAGCCAATGACTACCCCCCCCCCCCAGAAATCCAAACAATATTAAAACCAGTAAACCACAGCCCCTTCCCCCTTCACAAAAAAAAAAAGATTACTCTAAATCTATCACCATTCCCTACATCTAGGGTACCTTGGAAAAAATTACCAAAATCCTGAATAAACATGACCTGACCTCTTGTTACAGATCATACAGAAATTTGGCATCCCTTATCCGCTCCACTAAAGACCAACCGCTTCCCCTAGACCTACCTGGTGTATACCAGGACCCTTGCAGCTGTAAGCTGTCCTACTTTGGCCAAACAGGCAGGACAGCGAATATCAGAATTTTGGAACACAAGGACTACATCTGGTTTCACCAGTACAGCCACTCTGAGTTGGCAGACCATGCTCTGGATACATGCCACAGAATACGATGGAAGGAAGCCACAGTAATACACTGCAGCAAGTATAAATTTGAAAGACTATTCATAGAATCAGCTGCAGCCCTAAGAAACATGCCAAACTTCAACAAATTTGGATGCATGAGACTGCCCCAAATTTGAGAGACGTACATCTTGAGAACTTCAGCCCAAAGGCCAAGAATACCTGATATAGCCCTGGTTGTGGACATCATCAGGACTTTAGGAAAAACAGTAGTTTTCTTGCTTCGACTTCATTTGCTGTTTTTCGTGCCTACGTGCACGTGTCTTAATCTTATGTTCCAATGAAGATGGGCCGAAATATAGGAAGTATATATAATAAAGTTTATTTTAATTTATATTCCAGTATACGTTGTGAATTATTACTAAATAACTTAGTAATCTTGGAATAACACTGATGCATGTGAATGTTAGTCAAAAAGAAAAACAATTCGCTAATTGGATTGATTGGTCTGGATGATAAAGGTAAACCTATCCTTCAATGTAGAGGTAACTTTGAATCCGTTAAAAGCATAAAATACACACATGAACACTATAGAAAGATTTAATTAACTGAGCTGAATTATACAAATATTTTGGTTTTAGTATCTTAAGCCATCATTGGTGTAACAAATGGAATTGGGACAAATAGAACAGTATGTAGGCACACATAGAAAAGTATCATAGCATATGTATATTGTTTTTTTATGTTACAATATATTAAAACAAACAGTAACTAAGCAGTACAGTCACACACACACACACACACTATGGCTGTTTGCATTTCTCAGTTTTATTTTATTGCATTGATGATATTTTTCAACTGTAACTCGTGTATTTTATGTATCTTAATAGATTCACAGTGACTTCTATGTAAAGAATGTTTACCCATGTCATTCAGACTGGTCATTCTACTGGGCGAATTCTTCTTATTTTCAATTATTGCTTATATGCATCAAAGCTGTTATTCCAAGAGTATTTCATCATCATCATCATGCGTATCAAGGATTTAGGCCTAGCATGGCCTGTTCCAGCCTTAGAAGTCATCGTTGAATCGTTTAAGAGGACGTGCTGGTTTTCTTTTTCCTAATGGCTTGTACTTTAAGGCTTGTTTTGGTAATCTTTCTGTTTTCATTCTTTGAACGTGTTCCATCCATTTATGTTTATATTTTTTTAATTTTTTCTGTTACTGGTTCTTGGTTTAATTCATTCATAATATCTTCGTTTCTTTTGTGATCAAATAGGGTATACTTTGCAGTTTTTCTTATAAACTTCATTTCTGCTGTTGTTAATCTTTATCTTTTTGTTTTATTGTCCAGATTTCACTTCCATACATTAAGACTGGTAGGGCTAATGTATTGTATTGTATACTTTTAGCCTGGTTTGTTTTTGAACTAGGTTTGGTTTAAATATAGAGTAAATTACACCTGTTATTTTTAAATATTTTGCAATTTTTATGTTTATATCTTTTTCATTTTCATATGTGATCATACATCCTAGGTAGTTAAATGAATTCACCTGTTCTAAGATCTTGTTATCTATTACTATTTTAGTTCTTGCTGGATCTTGTCCTTTAAACGCCATAGTTTTTGATTTTTCTGTTGATATTATCATACCATAATCTTTTACTTATCAAGAGTATTTCTAAAAAGAAAATTTTTGCAGACTCAAACAGTTTGAGTCTTCAAAAATTCAACCCCTGCAACCCCTTCAACAGTTAAATCTTCAAGTGTCATCCCATAGAAGGAGGTTGGCAACCAATTCACAGAACTTTTTCCTTTCTTTTACGGCTCTGGATCATTTATGGTAATTCAAACTGGTCCAGTACTTAATGTCTTCAAACCACATTCTCTTAGCTCTACCTCTCCCTTTTTTTCCATTCAATTTTCCTTCTATTAATTTCTGAATGCTTTCTGGCCTAGTTAGATGTACAAAATATTTAAGTTTTTGTTCTTTAATGATTTTCATCAATGGTTAGATAAAAGGCATTATTTTGTTGGCAATGACTGCTTTCTCTTATGTACCTATGCTGTGCCCTATTCACCTCCATAAAATCACAATAAATTCCTATTGTCTTTGCAGGTCACTTAACTCCAATACATTTTAAAAATTACCTTCTGTTCTTCTGACATTTTATTGGCATGCTTCATCTAGTAACTCTCGCATGTTGGTCCATGCTGGACTTGGCTACAACAAACTATTTAGCTGATGCAGAAAAATGTTCTTTTCCAGAATTCCTGTTAAGTTTCTCTGTGATTTTCCTTCATCTTTCCAGTTATGCTTTTCTTTTCTTTCTTTATATCTGCTCTGCAACTTCACTGTTGTCTTCTGTATTTGCAGGTGCACCTGCACTATCTTTGCCAGATGCTGATCTTCATCTGTACTGTTCTCACATTCGTAGGTACTACTTGATTATCATTCATCACAGTAGTTGATGCCCTTTAGATCTATTCGATATCACAATGAAATGAAGACTCATCAGGCTTGCCTCTTTCCAGTTGGTACCTGGACCATAACATGATGAAACAGTCACACTTAACAGTTTATCAGTGTTCATTTAAGGATCGAATCTCTTTGATAGTATATGTACAGTTTTCAAGTTCATCTTGTTTAAATGTTTGGCACTAGATTTATTGTTTCCAATTCCATCTGATTATGTTGAGTATTCTCATCACATTCGCATGCCTTGACTTACCTAAACTTTTGATATATCCCCTGGCATTTTTCAGCTTTTTAGTTTTCTTGAAGAACCACACAAATTCGTGACTCTAATAGGCTGAGTTCTGTCATTTTTCTAGGTAAGTGTGGCTGACAGTTCATTTATTTGAAAATGGATGTAAATACTCCCTAGTGGTTACAGTTATATCATTTTTCCACATAAAAGTATATATCATTTGCTACACTAAAAATCCCAATTATCGTTTTTTTTAGTTGTGTCTGTTTTCTAGAATCAATATTTAGAATTTGCATATCTTAGTTTGATTCCAGCAAACTCTGACTATTATCAATTGATTGGAAAGTAAAGCCAAATATATTAAATTCTTAATTGTGATAGTCCTGTAGAGCGTACAGGATGATTCAGATTTGATCATCTCTTCTTGGAAACATGTGAAACATTACTTACTTGCCATCCAGATCCGAATCATTTACATTATATGCATGTATTCAAGTTCTGGGAAGTAATCACCCATAAAACTGACATGTTTTTGTGTAATATACATAATCATATTAGATCATTTTGACTGCAAATAGTTACTTTTGAGAGATTGTATAGCATATTATTTTCATAAACTGTGACCAAGATTTGAGCAGTCCAGGAATTCACTTGCCACGAAAGAATTATCAGAGACTAGTGTGAAGTGAATTTTTAGCCACATTCTAAATGCATTCAAAATGTATTGCCTTGTTTTCTTCACATAATTTAAACTCCCCCCCCCCCCCGTTTTAAACCATCTCATTCACTGTTAAGTTGTTTGATCAAGAAATAAAAATAAATGTTATTTTTGACCTGGAGATCTTCATTCCAACTGAAGTGGGGGCTAGTTGCACAGAATAACCTCCCCCATTCAGTTCTGTCTAAGGACATGTTCTCCTCCTTCAGCCAGGAGATAGTATCATTTGTAATTAATGAGTTAATTACTTCATAGACTGATTGTTCCTTCTAAAAGTTGGTTTGTATTAAAGTTTTCATATGCACTTAAAAATGTGGTTTGTTCTACAAACCATGAACAAAAATTTATGACTATAGCCAAAAAGGACATAAATTTATTGCAGCATGCTAAAAATTATACTACACAAAAAATGTATGTCTTATAAATTTCATACAAATTAAATTGCAATACATTTTTGGCAAAAGTTACACATTTCCTTCTTCTTCGTGATGGGGAGGAAGTGGAGAGGGTCCAGAGACGAGTGACCAAGATGATAGCAGGTCTGTGGAATGAACCTTATGAGAATAGGTTGAGGATTTGTGGGTTGCAGAAATTGGACGATAGGCGAAGGAGGGGTGATATGATTGAGACATTCAAATTACTGAAGGGTTTTTATAAGATTGATCCAGAAGATATTTTTGAAAATATGACTGGTGGTGGGAGGACTAGGGGCCATGCATGGAAGCTGGGCAAGAGCGTGGTTGACAAGGGTGTTAGAGCTAGGTTTTTTACTTGGAGAGTGGTGAATGAGTGGCATAAGCTTCCAGAGTCTGTTGTGGGTGCTTTGACCATGAATGAGTTCAAGGCAAGGTATGATAGATACTGTGTGAATGTTGAATAGTTGTTCTTGACATGATGTTAGGGGCCTCCCTCGATGAGTCTGTCAACTCCTTGGAGTTTCCCGGAATAATAATAATAATAATGTTGTATTATATAGATGCTATTATGCTTGAAAAAACTGATGAGGCTAGGGATCTTGGAGTGTTAGTAGATAGGAAGTTAAAGTTCAGGGACCATGTAGCATAGATTGCAAATACAACTCAAAAGATAATTGCAATGCAGAAACAAAGTTTCACGTGTAAAAATAAAAAAAGAGCTTTTTGTGAAGGAATGAAGTTGCAAACTTAGATGTTTTGTAATGTCTCAATGACTATCCACATGATTTTACATAGGGAAGAATTATTGGAAAGCTGCAGAATTACTGATAGTGCCAGAGAGTTTCAAATCTCACATAGCATGGTATCCAGGCTTTGAAAAGCATTTCAAAGAATCGAATGTGTTCCAGATGTTTGCAAGAGGGTGCCATGCTCTAACATGGAGCATGAAGACAGATTTTTGGGGATAACAGCAAAACATAATTGATACACCTCAGTTTGCAAGTCTGCTCCATTCAAGCATAGGTACGAGGATATCTTGACAAACTGTGGCAAGAAGACGTCAGCTACGAGGATGCCTATACTCTCAAATGCCTGTAATCTGCTTCACTTTATCCACATCCCAACATAGAGCACATTTTCAGTGGTGTTGTATCCATAAAAATTAGACATGACACCAACGGGCTAATGTACTCTTTATGGAGATTTCGTCTTTCCTCCGATTCTAGACGACACTCGATCTGGTGTGAAAGTGGTACTGATTATCATCACGAGAATGTTGTGAAAGGGATAGATTTGACAGTGCTTGTATCATGGTGTGGGGAGGCATTATGCTTAATGGACACCAAGAAAAACGGACCATGACTGGCGATCGATATTGCAACGAAGTTCGTCGATGATTTTTGATTGTTCCGTGGTGCTGTAAGCGAAGAATTAATTTTTATGGATGACAATGCAACCCTACATCATACGCATACAGTGCAAATATTTCTACAGAAACTAAGGATATTTGAATCGAATCGAGTGGCCAGCATGCTCCCAGATATCAACACCATAGATCACGTTTGGGATGCAATAGGGAAATGCATTGCTGCTCGAAATCCACACCAGAAGAAAAAAAGATCTTATCCTTCATATTGAAGGAGGAGTGAGTCAGTTTCTCTCAAGAACTCCTGAATCACTTGGATGCTAAGCATGGAATAATAACGAGAGCTGCATCGCAGTTTGGGGTTGACATATTCCATACTGAAATGTCTTTCCGCATGGTTTACATTAAGCACTGTACTTTAATTCCTTCAACTACCTCCTTAGAAAATTTGTAACCTTTGTCAAAACGTTTTGCAGTTTAATGTACGAAATTTATAATGCATTTTTGTGTAATATAATTTTTACTGTATTTACTCGAATATAACTCACCCTTGCGTAAATCTCAGACCTCTGATTTTACTTGACAAGAAAGAAAATTAAAAAGGCTTGCATATAACTCGCATGCAAAAAAAGTTTAAGAAATAGATAGTGAATGTTTGTTATGGCAGTTTCAGATATTTTTGGAATTCGGTTGAAGTGAATCGGCATTTCAACTCAACAACTTTCAGCTTGCCTTTATCGTTGAGTTTCGCAACCAAACAACGATAACAGAAATCGGCGAAAAGAAAGTGACAATGCGCACAACTGGAAGTGAAAACCAGCGATGCACCATCATGCTCGCAATTACGGTAGACAAAATGGTGTTCCCTCACATAATATTCAAAAGGAAAAGAATGTCGAAAGGAAATTTCTGCTGGAATTCATGTAACAGTTCAGTAAAAAGAGCGCAGACATTACAATGGTTTAAAATTGGATTAGAACAGTATGGAATAAACGGCCAGGGACTATTTTGACACACTCGGCTCTCCTCGTGCGAGGTAGTTTCCGCGGAAACTTGGACCTGAAATAGTAAAACAATTTCCGATGTGGCCATTATTCTTGTTTGTCTTACACCTTGTCTACAGCCCTTAAATGTATCGGCCAACAAACCATTCAAGGACTACGTACGAAAATTCTACATGGAGTGGATGGCAACTGGCAGCTACGACCTGAGGAAAGATTAAGTGACCATCAGAACTATTCTGCAACTGGATTTTTAGAGCGTGGGACATGATTTAGCCAGAAATGATTGCCTAGAGTAGTTTTTTAAAAAATAAAATAAAATAAACAAAACAGCATCTGTAATGTCCTGGATGGGAGCAAACATGATGCTATTTGTGTACCATCATGTTTCAGAAAGTAACATATCTTGTTAGAGTTAGGTACCAAGAGATGGCAACACGACCTGAGGAAAGATTAAGTGACCATCAGAACTATTCTGCAACTGGATTTTTAGAGTGTGGGACATGATTTAGCCAGAAATGATTGCCTAGAGTAGTTTTTTAAAAAATAAAATAAACAAAACAGCATCTGTAATGTCCTGGATGGGAGCAAACATGATGCTATTTGTGTAGATGACCTTGACATTGCACAAGAGAAAACCACTCGTGACCCGAAGTAGCGATAGCAAATAGGAGATTCTTGGTAAGTCACCAAACAAACAAAATTTTCATTTTGTTTGTTTTTTTAATAATGACGACACTTGATGATGGAATGAACTTGGGAATCATTCCGAAATGATATAAAAGGACAAGCAATAATGAAACTTTGTTTTAATTTAATTACAGAAGCATTGTTGCCAAGGATTCAAATATATCGCTTGACGAAGATGGGTGGCTGATCGTGTAAATAACGATGATGATGATTAAGACAGGCCTCTGTAGCTCAGGGGAAATGGCTCTTGCATCCTCTGCACTTCGTCTCTTGAAGTCAGACTTAAGTTCAAGTCTAGTCGCAGACTGGAGGAACTTTTTTAAGCCTTTCTCGACCGATTTCCGAGTTAGTTTATCTCTGGCACAGACAAGCTGCTTTTTCCTCCAGGAAATGGTTTTTTATCCAGTGAACTCAAGAAAATCGACTGTAGTACCTACATTGTTTCAGAAAGTAACATATCTTGTTAGAGTTAGGTACCAAGAGATGGCAACACTTGTTTGCCAGCCTCTTCATCAGTGGCTGCTGTAATTACTGATAGACATGGGCCAGCTATCTCTGATTGGACACCGGTGGAGATTGAACTGCTCATTCAGTCTTCAAAAGCTAGATAGGGTATAAAGACCTCGCCTACTCCCTATAAGGGAATAAAAGGCGTTACCTGATTTTTTAAAATTATTATTATTACTGGATATCTCCAGGGAGTTAAAAGACTCATCGAGGGGGTGCGCCTCCTCTACAGCTCTGTCACCACCACACGATCCACAAAAAACCGCAACCACACCAACACCATCTACGACCCACCACTGCTACTACTATTTTCACAATAAATTAATTATAAATCACTTCATAAATAATGTGAGTAATATTATAATGAATACAGAAGATTTCATTATTATTTGTGATGCCTCCAAGGAGTCCGAAGGCTCATCGCGGGAGGACACCTACAACTATCTCCATCACTACACCGAACCTCTATTACCAATCAACTCCATCTACCGCCCATCACCACAACTAGTATGTTTGTCCGTAAATTGCGTGTGTTCTGAAGGGCCGATTTGTCTGTATGCGGGATGAAAAACCCTAGTTTCCAGGAGAAAAAACCCGGTTACCTCCATATGAGATTGGCTAACTCACCTTCGATTGAAAAAGTCAACATAAAGATTCCTCCCATCAAGACAAGAATCGAACTTAGTCTTATTCCAATCGAAGGGTGCAATGTACCATCGTTCTTCAAATTGCACTATGGAGGCGCGATTATAAACATCAATTAAATTTTTTCCTGAAAAACTTTAGTTTCCGAAAATCCTCGTTTATATCTCGCACTATGATTTTTTAACTTTAATTTTAGGGGGAGGGTGCGAACTATATTAAGTAAATACAGTAGCATGCTGGCAATAAATTTATATCTCCATTTGGCTGTAGTAATGAACAATTTTTCATATCTAGGTATATACAGGAAAACTTTGCTTAACATGAATTCAATATGCGATAATCAGCACGAATGAGTGAAATGATACTATTTCTCGCTTTAAGTGAGTGATTAATAAGTTAACGCCATTTTTTTACATTACGGGAAATTTTTTGACACCAATCTGCGAGCCGAAAAGCTAGAGGTCATTAAGAGACATGAAAGTAGTGCTAGTAATACAACGACTGTGCGAGACCTAGGATACAGCAAGTCTACAGTTTGGACTATATTAAATAAGAACAAGAAAAGTTGCTACTGGTTCTTTCAGCATGCAGATCACCCGAAACAGAAGCCATTTAATGATCGAGATGGAGCGTCTTCTATCACTGTCGATTGACGATTATAACCAAAAAAGAATACCTCTTAGTACAGGGAATATTCAGGCGAAAGCTCTCAATATTTTATCTCAGTGAAAGAGGCCAAGTTTCAAGAGAAATGTGAAAGCTTTACTGCATGTTTAGGATTGTTTGATCACTTTAAAAATCGAGCTGGACTGCTTAACGTAAGAATAACTGGGGAATCTGCTAGTGCTGATAAAGATTCTGCGGCCAAGTTTCCTGAAGAATTGCAAAGGATAATTCACAAGAATGATTATGACGAATCGGAAATATTCAACATCGACTAAACTGATCGCCTTTGGAAATGTATCCCAACAAATCTTTCCTAGTTAAAACTGAAGCATTCAAACAGGGGTACAAAATATCTAAATATCATCTTTTATTTTTACGCTTTTATTAGGAGACAATGCATATGCTTTAAACACAAGCCGATGTTAGTTTATTGAGTTCAAAATCTCAGATCTAACACTATTGAAGAAATCAGCACAATTGGAAATGAACTTGATTAGTATACCAGCCACTCTGAACAAGATCAATATCAAGATGAGATAAAGAATCGTGACGTTCTTGGGTGATAAGATAATATCATATCAGTGGTTTGGAATGTTTGGAATTTTTCTGGGAAACATGTCTGTGATGTCACATTGTTTTGTTCGCATATTATTATTATTTGACACTTCCAGGTAGTCCAAGGACTCGTCGAAGATTTTGTTCGCATATGGTTAGAGATAAGGAATCGTGTCGTGATTGGTGGGACACTGAACAAAATAGGGGTAGGGCAAATGGGGAAGCGACATCCATTTCCTGGATGTGTGTTGTTATCAGATGAAGATAAGTGACATCATTTCATAGTTGTAAATAAGTGACATTATTGTTTTGAATGGAAAAGGAAGATATATTAGTGGATAAGGATTCGTGTCGTGATTGGTGGGACACTCTGAACAAGATCAAGTTAAGATAAGGAATCGTGACATGGATGTGTGTTATCAGATGCAGATAAGTGACGTTATTGTTTAGAATGGAAAAGAAAGATGTTAGTGGATAAGGACTCATGGCGTGATTGGTGAGACACTATGAACTAAATAGTGGTAGGTTGAAAGGGGAAGCGACGTCAGTGTCCTGGATCTGTGTTGTTATGAGTTGTAGATAAGTAAATGGTTTCCATATGGCATTATCGGTGATGGATAGTGATAAGATAGAGTTGGGAATGTTTGGAATTGCACTAGTGGGGGGCCCTCATCTATCAGGGACATCACGTGGTGTGTTTGGTTTGCGTGTAGCATTGAGGGTGATATTTAGAGATAAGCACTCGTGACGTTATGTATTTGGAAATTTCTGGGGAACATGTCTCTCTGTGATATCACATTGTACTTTGGTTTGCCTACAGAATTGTGGGTGATGTTTTTGAGATAAGATATCTTGGAATTTTCTCAGGATGACACACATCCGTTATTGTCGATATGTTTTGTTTTTGGTTGTCTATAGATGACTGTACTAATTTTCCAATACATTTTGGGGTATTTCTTTCCTGTTAAAGGGTGGGAATTCTTAGAGTAGAGTCGTGATGGCGGCAGTGACTAGGCTTTTCTGAATAATTTAATTATATGTTGGTATCCCTCAAACACACACACACATTAGAAATGAATAGATGCTAATGTATCCATGTTGATACTCTAATATGTACCCTATGATTATTCTTATGATAAAAAAGCTATTCAGTATTACAATTATGCTTACCAAAACATAGAAGCTATGATTATTGAAATTACAATTATTATGTTTAAGTTAAAGAAAAAAGAGTAACTTACATTTCTTTCCAGAATGGGAACATCATAGTACTATATAGGTTTTCTGAATATTCAAAATTATTAATTTTTAACATATATTCACAGCACAGAACACAAACTCAAGTCTGAAAATGCAGTTGACTTTTTTCATTATAGGTTACTGGGGCTAACATATATTCACAGCACAAAAACACACAAAACATAGGAGTTGAAAGATATTTCTGTAAATAACCAGAAACACTAGTTGACTACTTAATTCAGATTACTATCTGATTCGTTCTCTGTATTAATTCCTTCCCACAGTTGCTCATGCTACGTTTTCGCAAGCTTCGTGGGAAAGTCTATGCGCTGTTTTGTTTAGGGTAAGTGTTATTTTCTGTTTCGAATTCAGAGTGCTGTTAGAGTATGGAATTCTGATAAGTGAAATGATTATTTTCTCCAAATTGATTGATTATTTTCTATAATTTCCTTTTATAATTTAGTTTAATTACATATTCTAACAGAATAACTGAGCAAAATTAATAAATAAATAAAATGTATGTGAATTTATTTTCCAACACTGTAGATTTCTCATTGTCTTATCTTAAAGATATCTCTCTTATCCGGTTGCCAAATTGTTGTATGTAGGTGAGAAATCGTGTATTTAGATTGGAACTCTTGGTTCCCATGGAAAATTATTGCTGTAGTAAATTAATGCTTACATTTATTTTTTAAAAAAACCAATATGATTATTAATTTTATCTTCGATTCCTTGTGCTCATAACCAATTTCTGCAACTGGAATTTATTTATTTTTTCTTAAGCATTAGTAATTTTAATTAACGGATATGCAACAAACAAGGTTTTGAACTCGCTGTAGCATTTTTTTTAGAAATTTCTTTTGCTAGCACAACAAATAAATACTTATTTCTTATTATTTCAAATGAATATTAGCTCTGTCATATATACTTTGTTAATTTCTATGTTACCTTTTATTTGAGTGTAATATTATTAACAAATTGTATTTACTGAATCTAACATACAGAAATTAAATAAAGTGAAAAAGACAGTATTTTTTTATCTTATTCTCCTACTTTAACATTTGTGCTGATTTTCAGAGTGTATGATTTGCCACTGGTGCTTACATGTAGTTCATGTGATTTTTCTCCATGTCACATTTCAAAACAAGTTGAACAATTATTAGATATATGAAGAGCCAAAGGCTTCAATTTGGCGACATATAACTTGTTTAAGTTAAGGGATATTACATCCCATATCATTTCTTAGCCGAATTAAGAAACTCGAGGAGTTTCATGCAGAATATAGTAGAAACTATATAAAGTTCGGCGATTCCAAGCGTGCACTACCTTAATGGTCAGTTGCTGCTGTATCCAGGTATTTGCTTACACTTGGAATCGCTGACCTTTATATAGTTTCTACTATATTCGGCATGAAACTCCTTGAGTTTCTTAATTCGGCTAAGAAACGATATGGGATGTAATATCCCTTAACTTAAACAAGTTGAACAATGGTTTTTACATAGTTGAACTATGTAAAAGTGGAGAATATTTCACTTTTCAGGTGAAATATTCTCCACTAAAATTCTGTCAATTAATTGTCCATTTCCTTTTACTTCCAACAGCTGACACAGTTTCTTGAAATATTTGAGGATTTGCATGAACAAATAAGACTTTTAATTCACTGAGTGGATTTT
Source organism: Typopeltis vanoorti (assembly GCF_054136105.1). Lineage (NCBI taxonomy): Eukaryota > Metazoa > Arthropoda > Arachnida > Uropygi > Thelyphonidae > Typopeltis > Typopeltis vanoorti. The sequence continues at coordinate 62,710,966 of NC_143549.1, read as the reverse complement.
CAATAAAAAAAGTCTCTGGTTAGTTTGTGGCATGAAATTTCACAAGGAAAAGAATTTATGGTCTTACTTAAATTTGTATAACACATCAATGACACCCAATTCGTTCATTTAAATTTACACATTTTATTTGAGTGAAATATTATTTACAAATTGTATTTACTGAATCTAACATACAAAAATTAAATAAAGTGAAAAAGACAGTATTTTTTCCCTTATTCTTATGATTTAATATTTCCACTGATGTTCATAGTGTATGATTTACCACTGGTGCCTGTGTGTAATTCATGTGATTTTTCTCAATGTGACATTTCAAAACAAGTTGAACTATGGTTCTTACATAGTTCAACTATGTAAAATCATTTCTGTTAGTCCCAATTGACTGTTATCCTCTCAGCCCAACATTTGTTTTACAGTAGGGATATTTATATATATATTTTTAACACAATTATTATATTAGATAATCTTTTTGATTTTTCTCTTCCAATGGCGAGTATTTTTTATGTATGCATGTTGATTCACTTGTTATCTGCATGCTACGATACCTTTTAATTTTTGTCACTTTTCATGCGAAATATTCTCCACTAAAATTCTTCCTATTAATTTAATACCCATTTCCTTTTGCTTGCAAGAGTTGACACAGTTTCACTGAGTGGATTTTCAAAAGAAAAAAGTCTCTGGTTAGTTTGTGGCATGAAATTTCGCAAGGAAAAAAATGTTATGGTTTACTTATATTTGTATAACACATCGACGACACTTAATTTGTTCATTTCAATTTACACATTTTATTTGAGTGAAATATTATTTACAAATTGTATTTACTGAATCTAACATACAGAAAATAAATAAAGTGAAAAATACAATCTATTTTTTGTTCCTTAATCTTCTTATTGTTAATTTTGCACTGTTGTTCAAAGGTTCTTCCCATGCTTGTGGAATTGCCATCATGTGGTTTTTGACAATGTGACTCTCACCTGAAAGTTAATTTTCATTTGGTGTTTGTTGGGAATTTATCACTGTAGTAAAATTAAGGGTTGCATATTTATTTTTTTGAAAGCTATACATATATTTCTGAGCATTATTAAAAGCACAGAATCTTTCGTTATGAAAAAAACGCGTTTTTTCCCTCTAAGTTATCAGTATCAGTTGGACATGACACACTAAAAGATATCTGCAAATGTGGAGCTTGCTCTTCTCCAGTAGGCTGAGCAGACATTTTCTGGAGGAGAAAGGGATTTGCCCTATTATGTCTCAGAGTATGGGGTAGGGGAGCATTGCAAGGAAGCGTTTCTTTTTTTTTCCCTCCAAAGTTATCAGTATCAGTCGGAGGATTTTTTTCCCTCCAAAGTTATCAGTATCAGTTGGAGGTGACATCACTAAAAGATATCTGCAAATGATGAGCTCGCTCATCTCCACTAGCTTCAACAGATGTCTTCTGGAGGAGAGGGGGAGAATAGGGGGATGATGGGGTTAGGCGGTGGGGTGGGGAAGCATTGCAGTTGACTTGCCTACATTGCTCTTGACTACTTTTCACTTCCACAACCTAATGCTATTTTTTTTCCATCCCAACAATTTCGGATATATGAGTGAGAGAACTAGTCACATGGTCTAACATCAAAAACACTTTTTGAGAATAAAATACTTAACATAATAAGGACAAATAATATAGAATACCCTTCGAGCCAAAGATAAGATTTGCCCTATGATGTCTCAAAGTAAGATAATCTCACATCAACATCATATCCAACAGCATGTAGAAACATGTCCATGAATCATCTGTGTGAAAGTTTCAATTTGGAAGGAACGGTAAAGGTTAAGGATCAGGTAAACAGTACTATAAGAAAAAATAAACGACTCAAGTGTCTTTGCAGTTATGGAAATTCGTTCAGGCAGTAGAGCTATGGTATTGTGTTGTGGTGTTTTATCTCCAGTAAAGTAAAGTAAAGTTAAATAATGGGTGAGCCACAAAAGTCATTGAAATTTTCTTTCTTCAGGTAAATAGCAAGAGACAAAACTCTTCACATAGCTCTAAAAGGATGGAAACTGATTATTATTTTAGAAGACACATACATTGTGATGTATTTATCCAGGACCACTTGAGAAAAGTTATGCAGGAAGTGGTCTGATATCCTCGGCTACTTGCAAAGAAGAGTTGACTACAAAATGGACCTCAGTGAGTGTTATATTCTGAAATGCCAAGATGGGGAACTAATATTCGATAATACAGAAGCTGATGGAAGTAAACTTTTCTCTATTAGTTGTGAAGGAGCTGAGAGATTTTCAACAAAATTGTATGACATAGATAATCATTTACTGTTTTTGGTAACTGAATTACCAGCTATTCATATCATGGGGAAAATTATCGCTAATCATTTAAATTCATGAATGGTAAAATTAGACTTTCAAGATTTTATCCAATTCGATAAAGATTCTTTATTTTGGGACATTTAAGAACATTTTACGAAAACTGTTTGTGCATATTTCTTGACAAAAGAATACACAGAAAGTGTAGGGAGGCATGGTGTCATTTCCAGACTGACACAATATCAAATGTATGGATCTGTGCTTACCATTGTAACTGATCTAAAAACTTTTGCATGACCAGCTATTTTGATGTAATGTAACGAAGAAATAGTGAATAATGAAAATTTTCTTTATTGAACTCTGGAAAATGTTAAGAGTATAAACTAAATATTGTGAAATATTTTTAGGTAATTACATGTTTCGATATATTCTCTGGGAATATACTTGTAAATACTATTTCAGCAAAATAAAATATGCAATTGTAAACTGAAATGAACAAAGATGTGTGTTTTTGTTGTTGTGTTTTTCCACAGTGAATTTTTTACTCAGTTATTCTGATTAGAATTTGATATTTAAATCCATAACTTTACACCTTAATGCATTCTGATTAATTATTGTAAAAAAATCACTACTGTGAAATTAATGCCAGGGACGGAGGGAAAAAGTGCTGAAAACTGATATCCATGTAATTGATTATTTTAGAAATTGTCTAATGCTACCTATTGACATTGTTTGAGTTATCTAAAAACATTTCGTTCACATAATCGAAAATCCGAACTGTTAGAATTTGGTTGTTTTACAGAGAGATAGCAGATAATTAACCCAAAAACGTGACTTAAACTCTTAAAGTTTGGTATAGAAAAAATGTTTGTACTCTCCAGATAACACAAATACAAATTTTACCTTTCATCACATAAAGTAAGATAAAAACACACAAGTATATCCAACAGCATGCGAAAATATGTCATCGCGTCATCTGCGCAAAAGGTTCATTTTTGAAGGAATGGTCAGGGTAGGGAATAGTAAGGGTAAACAGTACTATAAGAAAAAACCATAGAGTCGAATGACTTTGGACTTAAGGTAATCGTTTATCCACTGCAGCTGCTGTATTGTGTTGTGGTGTTTTGTGATTGGTAATGTAAAAATAATGGGTGAGCCACAAAATTCTTTGAAAGTTTCTTTGTGAAAAGTTCTAATTGTTCAGAATTTTGTAACAGAAAGTTAATATAAAATATAAGATCAGATTAAATAACCAGTGAAATTATAATAATTATTATAATAAATAACTATTTATTTGTGGTGACAAATGAAATAATGTAAGAGGAAGAATGAAGGAAAACGAATATGCAAAATCTACAGTGGGTGAAAAATATGAATTTTTGGTCATCATTGGTATAATCGATGTACAATTTCTTTTGAATAATACTTCAAATTTATTTCCTAAAGAAATTTGTATTTTTGATGCGATTATTGTAAGATATGCATTGACAAAATCACCTTGCAGTTGGAATGAATTATCTGAAAGAGTTAAAAAACAGAATTCTGGGTTAATAAAATATAACCATCAGCTGAAATGGGAAATTGGTTCACTCTCTCTGGACAAACTAACAAATTGGATGATAGAATCAACATGAAAATATCAAATATTACTCGCCAAAGGAAGAGAAAAATCAAAAACATTAACAAGGTTAATAGGGAGGCCTGTTCTTGAATTTAATGAAATTGGATGCCCAAAACGTGAAAACATAACATGTACTTTTCAATGCTTTTGGAAACATAACGAAAGATTCTGTGCTTTTAATAATGCTCAGAAATATATATATATTAGTTTCAAAAAAAAGCAAATATGCAACCCGTAATAAATTCCCAACCATCACCAAATGAAAATTAACTTTCAGATGAGAGTCACATTGTCAAAAATCACATGATGGCAATTCCACAAGCATGGGAAGAACCTTTGAACAACAGTGCAAAATTAACAATAAGAAGATTAAGGAACAAAAAATAGATTGTATTTTTCACTTTATTTATTTTCTGTATGTTAGATTCAGTAAATTCAATTTGTAAATAATATTTCACTCAAATAAAATGTGTAAATTGAAATGAACAAATTAAGTGTCGTCGATGTGTTATACAAATATAAGTAAGACCATAACATTTTTTCCTTGCGAAATTTCATGCCACAAACTAACCAGAGACTTTTTTCTTTTGAAAATCCACTCAGTGAAACTGTGTCAACTCTTGCAAGCAAAAGGAAATGGGTATTAAATTAATAGGAAGAATTTTAGTGGAGAATATTTCGCATGAAAAGTGACAAAAATTAAAAGGTATCGTAGCATGCATATAACAAGTGAATCAACATGCATACATAAAAAATACTCGCCATTGGAAGAGAAATATCAAAAATCAAAAAGATTATCTAATATAATAATTGTGTTAAAAAAATATATATAAATATCCCTACTGTAAAACAAATGTTGGGCTGAGAGGATAACAGTCAATTGGGACTAACAGAAATGAGTTTTACATAGTTGAACTATGTAAGAACCATAGTTCAACTTGTTTTGAAATGTCACATGGAGAAAAATCACATGAATTACACATAGGCACCAGTGGCAAATCATACACTATGAACATCGGCGGAAATATTAAATCAGAAGAATAAGGGGAAAAAATACTGTCCTTTTCACTTTATTCAATTTCTCTATGTTAGATTCAGTAAATACAATTTGTTAATAGTATTACAGTCAAATAAAAGGTAACATAGAAATTATCAGAGTATATATTACAGAGCTAATATTCATTTGAAATAATAAGAAATAACTATTGATTTGTTGTGCTGCAAAAGAAGTTTCTAAAAGAATGTGCTGCAGAGAGGTCAAAACCTTGTTTGTCTCATATCCATTACTTAAAATTATTAATGCTAAAGAAAAAATAAATAAACTATATAAATTCCACTTGCAGAAATAGGATATGAGCACAAGGAATCAAAGGTAAATTGAATAGTCATATTGGTTTTAAAAAAATGAATGTAAGCGTTAATTTACTACAGCAATAATTTCCCACAGGAACCAAGAGTTCCAACCTAAATACACGATTTCTCACCTACGTGTAACTATTTGGCAACCGGATAAGAGAGATATCTTTAGGATAAGAAAATGAGAAATCTATAGTGTTGGAAAATAAATTCACATACATTTTATTTATTTATTAATTTTGCTCAGTTATTCTGTTAGAATATGTAATTAAACTGAATTATAAAAGGAAAATATAGAAAATAATCAATCAATTTGGAGAAAATAATCATTTCACTTATCAGAATTCCATACTCTAACAGCACTCTGAATTCGAAACAGAAAATAACACTTACCTAAACAAAATGGCGCATAGACTTTCCCACGAAGCTTGCGAAAACATAGCATGAGCAACTGTGGGAAGGAATTAATACAGAGAACCAATCGGATAGTAATCTGAATTAAGTAGTCAACTAGTTTTTCTGGTTATTTACAGAAAGATCTTTCAACTACTATGTTTTGTGTGTTTTTGTGCTGAGAATATATGTTAGCCCAAGTAACCTATAATGAAAAAGTCAACTGCATTTTCAGACTTGAGTTCGTGTCCTTATATTTTATAAGGACACATGTATTTTAACTTAAATATATGTTAAAAATTAATAATTTTGAATATTCAGAAAACCTATATAGTACCATGATGTTCCCATTCTGGAAAGAAATGTAACTTACTCTTTTTTTTTAACTTAAACATAATAAATGTAATTTCAATAATCACGGCTTGTATGTTTTGGTGAGCATAATTGTAATACTGAATAGCTTTTTTATCATAAGAATAATCATAGGGTACATATTAGAGTATCAGCATGGATATATTAGCCACTTTTGTGTGTGTGTGTGTGTGTGTGTTTGTTGGACACCAGCATATAATTAAATTATTCAGGAAAGATTAATCACTGCCGCCATCACAACCCTACTCTAAGAATTCCCACCCTTTAACAGGAAAGAAATACCCCAAAATGTATTGGAAAAGTAGTACAGCCATCTATAGACAACCAAAGACAAAATATATCGACAATGACGGATGTGTGTCATCCTGGGAAAATTCCAAGATATCTTATCTCAAAAACATCACCCACAATTCCATAGGCAAACCATGTGATATCAAAGAGAGACATATGTACCCCAGAAATTTCCAAACACATAACATCACGATTGCTTATCTCTAAATATCACCCATAATGCTATATGCGAACCAACACACCACGTGATGTCCCTGACAGATGAAAGCCCCCCTCCCCCCAGTGAAATACCAAACATTCCCAACTCTATCTTATCACAATCCATCACCCATAATGCCATATGCAAACCATTTACTTATATACAACTCATAAAAACACACACATTCAGGTCACTGACGTCGCTTCTCCTTTCACCCTATTCCTATTTGGTTCATAGTGTCCCACCAATCACGCCATGAATCCTTATCCACTAATATCTTTCTTTTCCATTCAAAACATAACGTCACTTATTTACAACTAACAATAACGTCACTTATCTTGATCTTGTTCAGAGTGTCCCACCAATCATGACATGAATCCTTATCCATTAATATATCTTCCTTTTCCATTCAAAACAATAACGTCAATTATTTACAACTAAGAAATTATGTCACTAATCTTCATCTGATAACAACACACATCCAGGAAATGGATGTCGCTCATCCCATTCACCCTACCCATTTTGTTCAGAGTGTCCCACCAATCACGACACGATTCCTTATCTCTAACCATATGCGTACAAAACAAACAACGTGACATCGCACACACATATGTTCCCCAGAAAAATTCCAAACATTCCAAACCCATGACGTCACACACAATGACGTCACTGATCTTATCGCCCAAGAACGTCACGATTTCTTATCTTATCTTGATTTGTTCAGAGTGGCTGGTATACTACTAACTTGCTTTTAATGAACTGGATAACGAAGATGTGAGAAACGTGCCCAATCCCAATTCAGTTAAGCGATAATGATCTTTATCTAGAAGAACAAGGTACATATGAAGAAGAAGAAGATAAGGAGTGCGAACTAGAAGAGAATGTTACAACTAAGAAGCTAACGGCAAAAGAACTTAAGCCAGTTTTTATTCACACTGAGTAGGCTATGGTTTGCTTGATGCCAATCCTGATATAGAAAGAAGCTCCGAAATCTTGAAAAAGCGATTTCCAGCTATCGCAAATTGCATGACAAGATGAAACAGTCGAGCACGATTCAAACACCTTTACTTAATTTCTTTTGTAAAAAACAGCTCAATCAAATCTATAGAGATTAAATAAAAATTTAAGCAAATGATTTTATTAAGTTTTATTATTTTATCCTCTAATATATCTTATACTTATACACCCCAAATTTATGTGATGGATGGATGAATTATAATTATTCCTATTGTTTATTTATTCACTTAACGCGATATTTTGCTTAGCGTGCATTAATCATCATCTTTAAATTCCTGCCATGTACCCTCGAGGGGTACATGGCAAGAATTTAATAGTTCTGCATGAAAAATTTACATCATTACTAACTTCCTATCTAGTATTTTCCTCCAAATTAGTCTGTTACTTGTCAAGATTCCAATATTATCAGATCTTATATTTCTATCATCTAAAGCACATTTTAAGGCACCTAAGTTAGTCTGTTACTTGTCAAGATTCCAATATTATCAGATCTCATATTTCTATCATCTAAGGCACTTTTTACCGTATCAATCCAACTATACCTTGGTCATCCTCTGGGTCGTTTACGCGATTTCGCGAAAACAGAGAACACTTGTTTGCTAATCTTTCCTCTCCCATTCTGTTTAAATGACCATACCACCTGAGATTAACTCTGCTAATGCATTCCTGGATGATGACAATGTCAAGTTATTTCGTAATCTACTCGTTTTTACTATGATATTGCTATTGATGTCATCTGTTCAGCCCTCTAATCTTTCTCAGGACTCTCATATCTGTGGTCTTTAGTCTTTGGTCAAGTGTTTTACTTCTGACCGAGCTCCCAGATCCATAAGTTAAAACTAGTTTGAACATTGACTTGTATACAGCTCATTTAGTGTTCTGACTAATTTCTCTCTTATTCCGTATGAATTTATTCAACTGACATCCTACCATACCAGCTTTGTTGATTCTGTTGTCTATTTCCATATTTAGTTTACCGTCTTCAGTAAAAATCGTGCCTAAGTAGCTGAAATGTTTTACTTGTTCCACAGGTTCCACGTTCACAACACAATTGATATTTTCAACAATTCTACCTATTTTCATTGTCTTTGTCTTGTTATTGCTGACTTCCATACCATATATATTACAACAGTTATTGACTTTAGTCAGTGAATCTTGCAGACTTGTAGCGGATTTAATTAGGATTATAACATCGTCTGCATAAAGTAAAGAGCTGACATTAACATCTCCAATTCTGATATCATGTTTAATACCACTTTCCTTCATAATGTGATCCATATAGATAATGAACAACAGAGGGGATAATATACATTCTTGTCTCACACCAGATTTAAGATTAAACCATCTTCCTGTACATCCTTCAATTCTAACTGCCGACTTACAACTCAAATAAAGACTAAGTATTGCATGATATAATGCCCCATTGAACACCATATAACTGCAGCGTATTGAATAGCTTCTCTCTTGGCACCTTGTCATATGCCTTTTCCAGAGCTACAAAACATGAATACATATCTTTGTTATATTCCCATGATTACTCAACTATTTGTCATTAAGTGAAGATCTGATCCTGACAGCCTCTATTTGTCCTGAATCCAGCTTGTTCTTCACCAAAGTTTTCTTCCACAATTCTTCTCAACTGTTTCTCAAGTATACTGGCATAAATCTTGCCAGAAACACTTAGTAGGGAAATACCTCTGTAATTCTCAGATTCAGTTTATTTCCCTTATTATATATGGATACTATGAGAGCTCTGCTCCAAATATCGGGAATTTGACTACATTCCTCTGTCCAAGATTTCTGAACTATGCAGTACAGCCACTGTAAGACTTTTATACCTCCATAATTCAGCATTTTCGTCGAATATCATCTACTCCTGCTGCCTTTCCACATTTCAAGCCTTTCGATGGCTTTTTCTACTTTAAGTATGGATATGCATGTTGAGTGTTTTTTTTAGCATTGTGCTATCACTGCGTGTTTCATTTAGAAATTTTTTCGAAGTAATTACTCTGTATTTAAAGGGTATATTTTTCTCCAATTTTCATGTAAACTTTATATTTCTTTTTCTAATTCCTTTTGCAGCACTCTTTCTTTCTAAGTTTCTTCAAAAACCCAACCTTCAGAATATCTTGCCACCTTATTCATATTTATTTTCTATGTTCTTGCCAAAGTCTTCACCTGATATTTGTTTAGCTAGTTTTAGAAGAAGAAGACACGGTGTATAGCTTTCTTACATTAGTCTCTACATTCTCTAAGAGCACAAGCTGACTTATTTGCCAGGAACGTTTGATATGCTTTCTTCTTTTCCTTCACTGCCTCTTTAACTTCCTGTGTCCACTATGGAGTTCTGATTTTTCTATAATTACAGACACCCTGATCACATGTCTCTCTGGCTAAATCAATCAGTGCTTTCTTTAAGGTTCTGTTCGTGTTCTCAAACTGCATTTTTTCTTCAATAATCTTTGTGGATTTTAGTCTACAGTTCACATTTGAGAGCTCTTCAACTTTTATTCGCTTTAAAACTTTCTTACATATTTTTCTTTTCAAAATGAATTCAATTTTATCCTGCTCAAGACCAAATAGTAATCACTTTCAGCTTTGCTCTTTTTTCCAATTCCCAAAATATTTTTGTATGTCTGACAATCATTTCCTACTCCGCTATTTAGATCCCCAACAAGGACCAACTTTTCATTTTTCATTGTATCATTTGCTTTCTCTAAAACCTCAAAAATTCCTCCACTCCTACCTTAGTGGAACCTTCTGTGTGACCATAGGCACAAATAAGTCTCTTTGTCCTGTTCCCCATTTTCATATTTACCTACATCACCCTAGAGACTGCCTGACATTCAAAAAGATTAGTTTCATATTTTGTGTTGAATAATATGGCTACTCCTTTTCCTTCATTGTTATTTCCTGAATATAACATTTTGTATTTATTGCTCAGGAAGATCACACCAGTTTTTGTCTTTTTTGTTTCAGTCACCACTATAATGTCGATCTGGTACTTATCTAATTCCTCAGCTATCTCCATTTCTTTGCCATTCAGGCCTCTTATGTTGATAGTATCGATCTTTAACTCTGGTGATATTGAGTTCAGGTGCGTTTTCAGATATGTTCCAGTAGTTGACTTTTTGCTATTTGCTCTGGTTCCCTGGCGAAAACAATGGGCAGGGACCTTCTTTACCAGGCGACGCCCCAGCTGGCATGAATTTCTGTCATGTTGTACCATCATTTCTATCTTTTGGTTTAAGCCAATAAGAATACAATTTGGTCGGCTAAATCCCAAATTGCCAGCCCATCTCGTTCATTCGGTATCCAGGTAGATACCTAACAGGGTGCACCACCGAAGGTGAGGTTCGACATTAGAAAAGAAGCCCTGGCCGGTTCTCCACATTTCTTTAATAGCTATGTGGAGGTCTCCTCTCAGTTATACAGCTTTGACCCTTATGCACCTCCCTTAAGCGCGCATTAATTGTTGGATTAATTAATCGCGTTAAGCGAAGTTTTCATTTATTATTTTTGACCGCTCATTGGCCTAATGCCCAGTTTATCCTTGCTGACTTAGCTTGATTATTATTATTATTATTATTATTATTATTATTATTATTATTATTATTATTATTATTACTACGGGCGACTCCAAGGAGTCCTAGACTCATTGAGGGAGGCCTTAAACATCATGTTCACACACCTATTCGACATTCTCACAGTATCTATCATACCGTGCCTTGAACTCATTCATTGTCATAGCACCCACAACAGACTCTGGCAGCTTATTCCACTCATTTACCACTCTAAAAGTAAAGATTCCCAGCTCTAACACCCTTAACCTACATGCCTTGCCAAATCTTCAACCTGTTCTCATAAGGTTCATTCCCTATGGAATGAACCCTATGAGAACAGGATGATAGACCTGCTATCATCTTGGTCACTCCCCTCTGGATCCTCTCAACCTCCACCCCATCAAGAAGAAACCTAGGTGACCAAATCTGGGCACAGTAGTGGAGATGAGGTCTTATCAAGGCTTGGTACAGAAGTACAATAACTTGCTTATCTCTGCTCGTCAAAGTATTTTTCAACAACCAAGTGAGTTGATGAGTTGATTTAACCACTTTTGCAATGTGCCCCCCTAAACTTCATTTCCCTTTCCACCAACACTCCCTAGTCCCTGGCCTCATCAATCTCCTGGAGTACAGTTCCACCAATGTGGTATACTGCTGCTAATCTTTTCACCCCAAAATGCATAACCTTACATTTTGTCATATTAAATTGACATCTATTCTCCTTAGCCCATACCTCCAATCTATCCAAATCATCCTGAAAGATTTTGACATCTTCTGCATTCACTATTGCCCTACCCAACTTTGCATCATCAGCGAACAAATATCGTTAATGAACAAACCAAACAGCAGTGGTCCAAGAACAGAACGCTGCGGCACACCACTAGTCACATGCCGTCTTTTGGACTCTACTCCTGAATAAACTACTCTCTGATATCTCTCCATCAACCACTTTACTATTTGCAAGCTTTTTTTTCCCTGCAACATAGGAGATGTGCTTGTTAAAGTAAAATTTTTTTACCTCTAAAAATCCAAAAGATTGCTTCCAAAGGATTATCATTGCGTCATCAGCAAAAGCTATGACTTGGTTTCAATAGTGAAAGTCAGAGTTGATAACGATTCATACTTGATTTTCCAAAAACCGGGTCCACAGCCAAAACTATGGTAGCAGCGTCGTCTGACATCTTTCGTTACTGTTGTGGTTTTCAACATTATGGTTGCTCTTCTGTTTTTAAAATAATTATTGTAAGATTGAGTAAGTTTTTTTGAACATTCGAAATCTCTTATCCAAGTAATTATTGCTAGCAACTACGCAGCATGGAAACGTGTCTGTTTCCATTTTTTGTCTATATGTTTTGTGAATTTCTTCATTTGTTCATTCATCGTGATCATAATAGTTGCAATTTCTTCTGTCTATTGCAATAGCCATCTGTTTTTTAATAGTTTATAATATAGATGTTACTTTAGTCTTTCTTGCTGCTAATTCATATATAGAATTCCGGGGTTCGATGTAGTCAAAACAGTACAGAATTTTTTTCGTGATTCTGTTTTCTGGTTTTGTAATTTTGGATACATAATTGCATTTAGCTTTATAATAAGCCTGTCATCTACTCAGCCTTAAATATTGATTGTTGTAGGGATCCCTGATAGAATCGTTTGATCAATTAACGCGTTTTCTTAAAACTGTGATTCGTCATTCCGCTAAAGTACTGATTTTCTGCCATCGATCTTTAGTTCTTTGAGTATTCCGAGTGTTTAGTCGCAGGATTTTTTTCCAGATATGATGAAATCTCAGAAATAGGGAGTCTATATCGGCTTCTGCTGATGCCCAAATAGCTAAGTTTTTCTCTCGATTAAGCTATTGTTCGCTCGTGACAGTGAAGTGCTGCTCTGAGATAATTAGGCTTTGCAAATTATCTTTTCTATGCCTTTTGCGGTATCTAAGTTTGTTTTCTTAGTGATGTAAGTTACTAAAGTTACTGCAGTTATTTGAGTAGTGTATCCCGTTTAAATTTTTGATGATGATGATGAAACTTACTATGGATGATCAGAATAACTTTTTTCTTCCTCGCATCTCCATTCAGAAATCCGGAACAAAATAGCGTCGTTTGCTATTATTAGGTCAATAAAGCTGATTTCTCTGGTATTTTCATATGATGGGATATCATTGTCGTCCTTTAATAAAATAGGGAATTTAAACGGGATACATAATCTGAATATCAAATAGTATATATGATCGCGTAAAAGATCAACAGTTAAAGTGATCATTATGTCCATATCACAGATAAATAAGCAGTGGGTGAATAAAGAAATGCAACTATTAAAAAAAAAAAACTAATAATAGTTTCAAAGATCACCTTTTATAACCTTTCTTGTGACGATAGTTAACAAGAAAATGTATAGTTTGTTACAATAGAATACTGTGGGTCATAAGGGGGGGGGGGAGGGTGCATGGAGGGAAAAGTGCTAATGTGGGTTTCTAGTCTTTCTAGTTCCTAGTCATTCTTAACCTGCATCTATCATCTTCAAGAAACTGAACATTCCACTCTTTACTTGCTTATGTACAATATGAATTTCTATCGCAAACTCACAGCAACTTAGTTCTCTCTCTCTCTCTCACACACACACACACACACACACACACACACACACACACACACACACACACACACACACACACACACACACACACACACACACACACACACACACACACACACACACACACACACACACACACACAGATACATGCATGTCTTTTTTTCTTCTAATTCCCTACCACCTACCACTGTATGAGACCAACTAAATCAACTTCAAATAAGAAGTTTTAGTAAAAGTTCTTTATATCTTAGATGGAATTCAAATTGAGGATTTTTTTAGCCCTTCAGCTCTGGAGCGCAGCCCAGTTATTGTAATTACACAGAACATAACGCACGTTCCTCAGCGCTCAAAATGAAATACTTAGCAATTCTGAACTATTCTAATTATTATGGAGGGACACTGTCAGAATCATTTCTTATCTCTATTTCCAGCTTCTCGACATCTCAACATCAACCATTTGCATGCTGTTCAAACCATCTACGACATCATTCATACAAAAAAGAAATGGTGCTCCATTTCCTAACTCCATAAGGTATGGAGTTAGCTCCATACCTTACTGTATGGAACTAACTACAGTTTCCTATCAGAAAGTATCACTCTCTCATTATTGCAAATCTCTTATTTTCAATTTCCATCCCCCAATTTATGTAATAACCTACGATGAGTTTTCTGTCAAAAGTCTATTAATGGCTTTATTTATTGCTAGGCATGGCAGTGTCTATCAATATATAAATACGAATGAAAATGTCATCTGGTAAAAAGGCAGAATAAGGAGAACTTGATGCCTGGTTTTGCTAATGTACGGAATAAATAATAAAGGAATATATAGACTCCCTAAACGATTTTTTAATTAATACTTACACCGTGTTAGGGCTAAGTAGATTAGCCGGAATTATATTATTTTGGCTACTTAAACCTGGTGTGGTCAATCCCAAAGCCATAGACTGAATACTGCCCACTAATAAATTTTATCTTGTTCTAGATAATATATCGAGAAGTAGTGTTAAAAACAATTGTTTATAGACACACCTGACACTGAATTAGAAACTTTCCTTCATCAGTGGTTTCCATACTGGTATGAGACTGCCAATACCGATCCTGTTTGATTCTCTGCTCATGGTTCGGTGAGACATGGGTCTGGAACAGCCTTCATTAAATGCTTTGGTCAACTGTTGCTGACAGATTGTTTTAGGACCATAGCTACGCCTCTTAGACAAGTAATGTGGGTTATTTTTGCGTTAATTAAACACCCGGGATATCTCACCTTTTGAGAAACCAGTTAGCACTACTGTTTTCAAAATCGTAACTGCAACCAGACGAGCACCCACAATAATTATTTTATCGAATTCCTAAGATCCTTTGTTTTCCCATTGTGATCAACACTATTGACGATTACTGACCAGAGCATTCTTAGACAGTTGCCTGAAATTTGTGGTGACGCAAGTGGCCAAGTATTTTGCATATATGCTGCATAAGCGACGTTTACGTGAATCTACTAAAGGTTTCTAATTCACTGGCCGGCATGTGTATAAAGTCAGATCATAAACGATAAAAGCGTATACACTTAATCATTCAAACCCATACACACAAATTTTAAAACTTATACACGAATTGAACACGATCTTTGGCCGATGTCTAATTGGTTCGTACCTCTATTTTAGCCTCTGCATTCTTGTTGTTATAATTGAGTGTACATTTTTGCGTGTGTGAAACAGAATAACACACGATCGTTTTTACTGCTCACTGCAAATTTCTGTATCATGCGCATCGTCCTAGTGACTGTACAGATAATGCAAAGTTCATAAGCGTACTCAAGAGGACAATGTGACATTTGCCTTTGATTTCGAAAGATCTGGGATTCAATTTTCGAGAATCTTTCTAAGAGCTTTTCTGCTAAAAGTGGGTCTTATATGGTAATAGAAGACTGTTTCTCCCGCAAAATTGCTTTGAAATCTCAGCTAAAAATATATTTAAAAAAAAAGTAGCAAGCATACAATGCCAAACTTTTCCAAATATTGTATACTTGCGTAATATACCCATATTACTGAGGGGGGAGGGGAGGGACATGTGTCCATGTGTTGAAAAGGTCCTAGGTTTACATCCCCGTCTAACAAGCACAGAACCTTTATAAAGTATTTCACGTGGATGTAAGTTATTCAATCTCATATGGAGATGGAAGAATTTATGATTATTATTTTGCGTAACACTTCGATTTTCTTTCGTGAGACTTCAGGTTTATGCCACGAACAGACAGACATAATACTCTGACATCTTGACTATAGTTGTTTCAAATATGCCATCTTTTCATATATCAACGGCGTCCACCAAGTGTCACCTATCTGAGTTTTTGTAAAATTAATCCATTAATTGTTTCCTTTAGCACACCGCGCTTTTCCTCTTGATCTGAGTCTAAACTCTCCACATAAATGTGCAAAATTTCCCGAACATCCATCCCTAAAACTAAATAGTAATCCCCAAATAAATTGTTCTGCAAGGAAAATTAAATAGCCTTTTTAATTCTAATTCTAATAAAGAGAAACATTATTTAAAAAAAAAAAAAAACTTCGTACCTTACGCTTTGTGTTATCAACGAAGCCTTAAATTTGGTTAAAACAAGAAACCATACTTCGGAGCAACTGTTAAATATATCTTCTATTAATTAACAGTTATTTAATGCTTCCATTATCTGTTGTTATAGCAGAAATAGTGTTGCATTTGTTGGTGTTTTTCCAGTAAAAACTCTATCGCTACTCTCCCAGAGACATGTCTACTTCTCAAAAATTTCTGATTGGTGATCATTCTTTAAGACTAAAGTCAGATTATTTACTCAAAATTCACAAGAAAAATCTTAATAGACATTCAGTCTTAAATAATCTGCAAGAACAACAGCAATTACTATATCGACTCTAAGATATACCATTCCCTAGAAGCCACCGTACGTTCACATCTAGGGCACTCTACAAAAGGAGCTTTAATAAGAGCATGCCGCAGTCACATTAACATTGCAGACCCACCTACATTAACTTTGCAGTGTGTGTGTGTGTGTGTGTGTGTGTGTGTGTGTGTGTGATGAGCCTGGAACTTTCTTAAGAAAGCTCTGAAGATGCCCATTTGGTGGGCCTTCTGTGAGAATGACCTACTTTTTCAGTTTCTTCATCATCATCTGAGGACTGAGGATGATCGATCTTTTAATCCCTATCTACTGGCTGTTGGGAGGGCTCTGAAATGTTTGGAGGCCGAGATACTCTAGTGCAGATGCTTTGGTTCATCTTTGGCTGTTTTCCTGCTTTTGTTGTGTTATTTTTTCATGTGAGTTTATTATTTGTCTATTTCATTTTCTCTAGAATGGCTTTTAGACGACGTGGGCATGGGTTCTTCCTAAAGCTTAGTTTTGCTAGCGATACAGATTTTGGATTCAGCATTTTGTTGAAATTTTGTACTTAACATGTTCGTTAAATACAAAATTCTTTCTTTCTTTTTTTTTTTTTTTTTTTTTTGGCCGTTGGATGTCTCATGTTTCTGGTTTCCTAATTCGTTAAAAGTAGTAATAGTGTTAGCTGGTTTCCTATTCTTAAGTGTATATGTGGTGATGATTTCCTTGCATGGCCATCCTAGCAATAGAAACACTAAGCAGCAACAGTAATGAAAAATGTGTAAGGTACTCCGTTTATTCCCGTATTTATTATTTTAGGTATGGAGTCGATTTTGTTGTCCCGAAAGTGCATTAAAGACTGTCTTCTAAAACTTTTTATGTGAGAGAATCCTCTACTCCTCTGGTGGTAGAGGATCGTAACATTCAGATTTCACCTGTCACTGCGCCGTATTTTGTCAGTAATCCACTAAGAATTTGGTAGCTTATTTCCGGGTTGAATGTTCGACACTGTTACTTTCTTGGGAGCAAGCGCGATTGGTTTGACAATCACATGGCATTCTATGTTTATTCCTTTTCAATTAATGTCTCAGACCAAGATGCATTGTTGAAGTACATTTGTACAGTTCCGGCAACTCTTGAAATGTGAGTTATATTTTTCGGTGGGATATGCTGCCAGGGCCGGCGCTACCACTTGGGAAACCAGAGCGACAAATTTTCATACATTTATACAAAATTTTCAGGCGTATCCTTTTTTAATATTTTTTATTTATATTACACGGCGCAAGTTGAATATTTATTGACTGAGCAAGTTCCTCATGTGCGCTCACATTCACAATTGCGTAGCTTTGCTTACTTTGCGCAACTTAGAACTTTTGGTGGCACGCAGTGGCGTGGCGTAACTAACTTCATAGGGAAGCATTTGACAAATTTCGTTTATTATGTCGGGATACGCAAGAAAACGGTTATCGGGACTCAATACCGTAAAAGAAAAGCGGAAAAAGACGCAAATATTAAAAAAATGAAAAATTGGTTGCTATCTGGAGGAGAAACGTAGGTATGTCTGGCAGGTTTCCATCTTGGTGAAGGATAGTGTTCCTTACAAACCACGGGGCATCGAAGATCATTCGGAGGCATTTGGTTTGGATTATTTGTAATATTTTGATGTTGCTAGGGAAGGTGTGGCTCCACGCTGGTGAACCATACGTCAGTATGGGTCTGATGACTGCTTTGTATATTATTCTTAATTTGTTTTCTGGACTGATTTTGCTTCTACGGTTGAGTAGAGGGTAGAGTTGAGCTATTGCTGTGTTTGCTTTGTTGCAGCAATGAGAGATGTGGGAGTGGAAGCTGAGATGGTTATCTAGTTTGATTCCCAGGTATTTTACTTCTTTTTGCCATGGGATATTAGTATTGAACATCGTGACTGCTCCATGATGGTCTGCTTTCTTCTTTGTAAATAGTATGGCCGTGCTTTTGTCTGCATTGACATCAACTCTCCATTTCCGAAACCATTTTTCAAGATTCGTTGCTGCGTTTTGTAGTCGTTGTGTGGCTGGGTAAGGTCTGAGCGATCTGGTCAGTATCGCCATGTCATCTGCATAGAAAGCCATGGTGGTTGACGCTGTGCTTGGGAGGTCCGAGATAAAAATGTTGAAGAGTAGCGGCGATAATAGGGAGCCTTGCGGGACACCTGCTGTGATATTTCTTGTAGTGGATCTGAGCCCACTTGAAATTTTCGGTCTTTCAGGTAAGAGTCTATGATTTGGATGAGGTTTAGTGAGAATTTTGCAGTTATTAGTTTGTGGATGAGGCCTTTGTGCCACACTTTATCGAAGGCTTTCGCCACAACCAGGAATATTGCACTTGTATGTTGTTTCCAATTAAATCCGATAGTTATGTATTCTCTAAGTCTGTGGATTTGTTGAGTTGTACAGTGACCAGTTCGAAAATCAAATTGTTCTTTTGGGATTAGGTCTAGGTTGTCTGTTTCGTTTTGTAGGCGTTTTAGTATTACTTTTTCAGCTTTTCCCATGGCCTGACAAGAGGCTGATAGGTCTGTAATTCTGGGGGAACTGAGGCACTTTCCCTGGCTTGTGGATGAGGATTATATCTACTTGCTTCTAGCGAGTGGGGAAGTAGTTGAGTCTTAGCATCGCATTGATAATAGCCACCAGATGCATTATTGTTTTGTGAGGGAGTGCTTTTATAATTTTTTTTTGAAATCTGATCAGGACCTGGTGCTTTTCTGTTATTGAGGTTCTTGATGATTTGGTATATTTCATTTGGTGTAGTATAGCTTGTGTTGTCACAGCTGGTGGTATGATGAAGTACATAGCGTATACTTGCCTGTGGATTTTTTTAATGAAGTGCAAGTCCGCATGAGTGTAGTTTGGTTGAAATTGCAGCTCCAGGGTGTCTGCAAAAGCTTCTGCTTTTTTCATCATCTCCGTAGACTATACCTCCTTCTCCATGGATTGGTTGTATGTTGGGGCGATGGCTGAGAAGGGCTTTAGTCATTTTCCATAATGAGTTATCTACAGTGTTTAAGGAGCGTAGTTTCCTCTCTCTTAGTTGATTCTTATGGTCTTTGATTGCATTTCTGACTAGGTTTGTTGCCCTGTTAAACTCTTGTTTATCCTGGGGTGATAGTGTTGCATGGTATCGACGTCTAATCCTGTTTTGGTTGTGGATAAGCTTTAGAATCTCTTTTGGGAGCAGGTTAGTTTGAGCTGGAGCAGAAACACTGGAGGCTATTGCAAGGCCAGTTTGGATTGTGCTTTCCAGTTTATTGATCGCTGTGTCTACTTCTTTGGGTGAGGAGATGGTTGGGACAGGGCCTGTGATATTGCAGAGAGTTGCGTTGAGCTTCCTGAGATTTGTGCTGGATTGTCCGGAAATGGTTCTTGCAGCTTCAGGGTGTCTGCAAAAGCTTCTCCGCCTAGGCTAAGCAGAACTGGATTGTGGTCGGAGCTAAGATCATTAATAACCTGCAACTGGAATTGGTGTGGGGTGTTTCCTGAAAATGGCTATATCCAGCACAACAGGTTTGCCCAGTGGTCTGTAATGTGTTGGTTCAACGGGACCTGCTATGATGATGTTTCTTGTCATAGCGAATTTGTGTAGGCTCTTCCCATTATTATTGGTGTTTCTACTGTTCCACGCAGGATGTTTTGCGTTTAGTTCTCCCGCCACTATTGTTGCTTCGTTTGTGTCAAGGTGCTGGGAGAGGTCTGAGGCTAGGAGTGGTTTGCCTGGAGGGTTGTAGATTGCATATAGTTTTAGACTACCTGTGTTGTTGGTATGTATTTCAATTCCAGTTTCTTCCAGGTTTGTAGTTGTTGTTTTCTCGATCTCATTGTATCTTATGCTTTTTTTTAACAAATATAGCCGTTCCCCCCACTCTGGCATCGAGTCTATCTGTCCTAAGTAGCATGTAGTACCTTATTTTGGGGTTGTTGAAAGGCCGAAGATGCGTCTCGTTGACTAAAAGGATGTCTATCTTATATCTTTCAGCAAATTCGTTTAGTTCTAGGAGGTTCTGTATTGAGTTAGCTATGATGACCGTGTTATCCATTAATCATAGAGAAAATTACTTTTGTGTTTTTGAGGAATTTATTGGTGTCAGCCTGATTGGGATTTGTTTTGCTAAAGGCCGTTAACATCTCTCCTAGAGTAGCAGCTAGGATTGCTGCGGAGGTTTTGTTGCAAGATGCCGGTTTGTTACTAGTAGAGACCGCAGATGCGTATGATTTCTCCGGAGTAACAGCTCGCGTTCTGATTACTGGAGTAGTTCGCTTCTGATTGGACAGGGGTACTGCCTCTCTAGCCTTCTGCAGGTCGGATGGGTGGAGTGAACATCTCTTGTAGTTGGCCTGGTGTGGGCCTCCACATTTCGCACACTTAGCAGGCGTGGTTCGTGGTTTGACGCAAGTGTGCGAGGGATGGTTGTCACCGCACTTGATGCACTTGTAATCAGCTTTACACAGTTTTTGTGCATGCCAATACTTTTGGCAGCGGTGGCATTGACCAGCTGAAGCCTTTCTTCTGAGAGGCTCGGTCCTGATGACTTAGCTGCAGATTATTTTAAGGTCGTAAATTTCTCTGTGGTCTTTACTGATCTCGACCAAGACCAGAGGCATGGGGCGCTTGTCTGCTCGGTACATGCGCGATATTTTAATCGGTTCCAGGACTTTTGATCTGAGTAGCTATTCCTTCAGCTGGTATGGTTTCAGCTAGACCTCTGATGACCACCTTTAGATTTTTTTCACTTTTAAGCTGAAACATGTGATATGGGACTTTCAGTTTATCCATAAGTCTGGTGAGCTGGCGGTAGTCCGAAGTTCCTTCTGGTTGAATCCGGATTCCTTCATCTTGGCTGATGTAAATTTGATGTTTGTGTCCTTCATCGTCTCTGTAATTAAAGACCATTTTTCTTTTGTTCTTAAAATTACTGGTGGAATCCTCTCTTTGGGTTGTGCCCTGGAGTCAGTCTCTATTCTTTCATCAGGTTGTGCTGTTAAGTCCATTGGAGTTGTTCTTTCCAAGGGTTGAGGTATTATTTTAGGATCTGCAGCTGGCGACCCCTTCTTGCGCTTCTTTCTGCTGACAACCTGAAAGTCTGTAGGGTTATCTGAATCCACTAGGAGCTGGTCGTTAACCGGCGACATAATCTCTGGTGTTATCTTGAGAAGTGCTGGAGAGAGGGTCAGGGGATTGACAGTCCTCTGTTTCAACCTCTTCTATTTGGTGGATTGCTACCTTTCCTGGCCATTTCCTTTGCAGCAGGCCTCCTACATGTTTGAAGATTGCTAATAGCTGCTTAAAGTCGAGCTCATCATATCAAGAGAAAACAGCGGTTGCTCTGGTTTCCCGAGTAGTTTGTAAATGATCCTGTAGACTTTGAGAGTCCACTAGCTAATCCCGTACACATCTTAGAGTAAGCGTCTACCAGCAAAACGTTAGTTTATTATAGGTGATTATCCTAAAAAAACAAGGAAACAGGAGTTTCGGGAACTTACTTGGACACAGTGCAAAGACCTGCCTCCCTAAAATACCATTCATCCACCACTGGTCTTCATTGTGGGTGGGGCCTGCCGGCCATTAGACCTCTGCATATTTCATGCAGAGGAGGCGATAGTAGGTCTCGAACTGTTGATTCCAGTGCAATGCTAGCTTCCCGAAAAACCTTATATAAAATTCAACTAGGCAGAGTCTAAAGGAATACGTCCGTTCACAACGACACTAGATCGCTACTCCCATCAAAAGAGCGATTTCATGTTTTGATCTCATACAAAAATTATGTGTATTTTTTCTGGTGTTCTACACACAGATCGGATGTATTAAATAAGCATACTAAATTAACATTAAAACCACTATCTGCTACGCGCTGGGAAAGCTGTATAGAAGCCATTCGCCCTATTCTACATCAACCCGGAGATATTTGTGAATGTTTATTGGAAATCGCTGCTGACGAGTGTATGGATAAAATGGCTAGACATGAAGCCGAATGTCTAGCATTGAAATTGCAGAATTTTCAATTTCTCTCTTCTATTGTTACTTGGCATAACATTTTAAACCGTATTAATACCGCCAGTAAAATGCTACAACAAATTAATGTAGATATTTCGGCAACTGTATGTGAGTTAGAACAAGTTATACTTTATTTAGAAAGACGCCGATCAGACGAAGACTTCGAAAATACTCTTGAAAGAAGCAAACGTTTTGGCAGATCAGTTGGATATTGTAACAGAATTTGCAATTACTCCGCCTGAGATACCAACGAAAGCCAGAAGACAATTTAACTACGAATCAGAAGATATGCCAATATACAGTTAACACTTAACATTTGTGGCTGGATGGACCTCAATCCCTTGATCTCTATGAAAAATGGCTTAAATTAATGAGAATTTATCGAGCACCTGGCTCACCCATTTTAGGGCAGTGTGGGAGCGTCTGTACCGATGAAGAGCCGCCTTTCGGACGCTTGTGTTTCCACCTATCGTTTTCATCGTAGTTAGATGACTCTCAAATGAGTTGATTGGGATGACTAGCTGCTTTGGTGAAATATATAGTTGCAGTATCACGGAGAAACATGTGAATATCAGGCATGTCAGCATCTCGGTGGAGGAGAGCATTCCTGACAAACCACGGAGCATTCAATATCATACAGAGACATTTGTTCTGGATGACCTGTAGCTTTTTGATGTTGCCACGAGAGGTGTGACCACAAGCCGGTGATCCATAAGTTAATGTGGGTCTAATTATTGTTTCGTAGATCCGTAGTTTTTTTTTCGGTGCTGACACGGCTTCTTCGGTTGAGAAGGGAGTAATGTTGCATAATTGCTGAGTTTGCCTTGCTGCAGACATAGTCAATGTGAGAGTTGAAGTTGAGGCGGTTGTCCAGTTGAATACCTAAATATTTGGTGCTGGATTTCCATGGAATAGTTATGTTGAAAAGTTTGACTTCTCCGTAGTGGGATGCCTTCCATCTTGTGAAGAGAATGGCAGTACTTTTGTCGGCATTCACAGCTATTCTCCATTTCCTGAACCATTTTTCTAGGTTTGTTGCTGCTGTTTGTAAACGCTGTGTAGCTAAGTTCAGCCTGAGAGATCTACTCAAAATTGCCATGTTATCCGCATAGCAAGCTGTGGTGGTTGATGTCGTGTTAGGGGCGTCAGCAACGAAGATTTTAAAAGGCAACGGAGAGAGCAACGAGCCTTGAGGAACACCTGCAGTGATTATTTTCAAAGAGGGTTTAAGTCCTCTCAACTTGACCTGAAATTTCCAGTTTTTTAGAAAGGAGTCGATACGTTTGATAAGGTAGAGCGGAACGTTGGCCATAAATAATTTATAGATGAGGCCTTTGTGCCAAACCTTATCAAAGGCTTTTGCTACATCCAGAAAAACAGCTCTTGTATGTTGTCGCTAATTGAATCCAGTAGTGATGAATTCGACCAGTCTGTGAACTTGTTTTGTAGTATTGTGCCCGGTTCGAAACCCAAACTGCTCTTTCGGTATTGTATCGCTCTTTCGGTATCGTTTTTGTTCACCACATCTTGAAGTCGATTGAGGATGATTTTTTCTGCAATTTTTCCCAAGCATGAAAGGAGACTGAATGGGTCTGTAACTCTGCGGTAACTGAGGCACTTTTCCCGGCATATGAATGAGGATTATATCTGCTTGTTTCCATCGGGTTGGAAAATAGTTGGAAAATAGCCTGAGTATTGCATTTATGTTTGCTACCAAATGCAAGACAGCTTTGTGCGGAAGGGCCTTGATTGTTTTGTTGTTAATTTCATCTGGTCCAGGGGCTTTTTTGTTGTTAAGCTTCCTAATGATTGAGTGGACCTCTTTAGGCGAGGTGGGACAGATATTTTCACGGTTGTTAGGCTGCTGGAGCGCAGTACGAACTCGACGGTGAATTTTCTCTATGAAGACCAAATCCGCATGCACATAATTAGGACTGCACTGAAGTTGAAGAGCTTCAGCGAAGGCTTCTGCCTTTTCATCATCCCTATAACCTATACCTCTTTCTCCGTGAATGGAGTGGATATTGGAACGGTCCATACGAATAGCCTTTGCCAACTTCCACAAAGAGTTATCTTCAGTTTTCAGGAAAGAAAGTTTTCTTTCCCATTGTTGATTTCTGTGATCTTTTAGTACATAGCGAAGTCAGTTTGTTGCTCTGTTCAGCTCTTGCCGATCTTGAGGAGATAGCATGTTATGAAAGCAATATCTGATTTTATTTTTGTTTCTGATTAGAGCAAGGATTTCTTCTGGAAGTAGGTTTACTTGAGCTGGAGTGGAAATAGAAGAGGCTGCAGTTAAGCTAGTTTGAATTTTGCTTTCCAGGTTGTTGATTGCTGCGTCAATTTCTTCACAGGTGGAGATATTCGGCACTGAATCCATGATAGTGTTGATTGTAGCCTTGAATTTTATATGCCGATATAAGAGCCCATAACAAAATTTAAAGTAGACTTTTTTTTTCAACTCTCTCGACATAGCGTTATATTCGGTAAAAGAAAGATTTCGACAACTTCAAACGTATAGTACATATTTTTTATTTTTATACGCCATTCACAAATTACAAGAAATTGAGAAAAGTGATCTTATTTTGAAATGTAAAAATTTAGAAAATGTCTTATCTGATCACAAGATGCAATAGAACTGGATGTTTAATCTAGCTGTGTTAAGAAAGGAAACACACCTTTAGAAGTATTGAGTTATGTAAGGCAACATGATTTATTCCCGAAAGTGGCAGTGGCTTTGAGAATTTTATTAACATTACCAGTAAGTGTTGCGAGCTCTGAAAGAAGTTTCTCCAAATTAAAATTAATTAAAAATTATCTTGATCGTCGATGTCTAAACAACGACTTGATGATTTGGCATCTATTTCCATCGAACACGAGCTTGGCACAAATTTAGATTTCATGGAAATTGTTAAAGAATTTGCAGCCCAGAAAACTCGTAAAGTACATTTTTAACGTTTCTTGGCAGTGCCTTTTCGTTTTAGTGAGTGAAAATAAAGAACAGGGAAACTAAATTACTATACAGAACTGTGAACAGACAAATATTTTAAAAAAGCCAACTAGCAAACAATTAACGAAAATGAAAAGGAAATAACTAAAGGAGAATTAGAAATCAGCCTGAAAGAAACAAGAAATGGAAAATCACCTGGAGAAGCTAAGCTAGGTTCAGAACTATATAAATACGAAGGAACAAGATTCAAAGAAAGACTCTTATTATTTTTAAATAAAATTTATTCAACTGGTATCCCCCCAATAGAATAGAAAAAAGCAATTGTGATTCCTATCTTAAAAAATGTAATAGAGATGACCCTAAAAACTATAGAGGTATCAGTATACTAAATTCCTGTTACAAAATATATAGCAGAATCTTAAATAGCAAACTAATGAAATATTCCGAAAACTTTATTTTAGAAGTTCAGAATGGATTTAGAAAAAGGACGATCACGTATAGACTCGGCCGTTTGCCTAAAATTAATAATAGAGAAAAGAAAAGAATACAATTTAGAAACACACATTGCATTTATTGACTTTGATAAAGCATTTGACAAAGTTAAAAGAAACATATTATTTAACATATTAAAAGAAAGACAAATACAAAATAATATCCTGAAAGCTATCACGAGTAAGTATACATGAAAATAATCAAATACAAATAAGATTAAATCACGAGCTATCATATACGAGAGGGATAAACCAAGGGCTCCGACAGGGATGTCCACTCTCAGCAATCCTTTTTAATATCTACTTAAATGAAATAATAATAAAATGGAATAAAAATTTACATGAAGGAATTAAATTTTCTCCTACAGTACATTTAAACACTCTCCTCTTTACCGACGACCAAATAATAATTACAAATTCTGAAGATAACTTACAGACAGCTATTTTAGATCTAAATGAGATATCCAAAGATTATGGTATGATAATATCAACAGAAAATCAGAAACACTGACCTTTAAAGGACAAGATCCAGCAAGAACTAAAATAGTAATAGATATCCAGATCTTAGAACAGGTGAATTCATTTAACTACCTAGGATGTATGATGACATATGAAAATGAAAAAGATATCAACGTAAAAATTGCAAAATATTTAAAAATAACAGGTGTGATTAACGCTATATTTAGACCACACCTAGTTCAAAAACAAACCAGACTAAAAGTATACAATACATTAGCCCTACCAGTCTTAATGTATGGAAGCGAAATCTGGACAATAAAACAAAAAGACAAACAAAGATTAACAACAGCAGAAATGAAGTTTATGAGAAAAACTGCAAAGTATACCCTATTTGATCATAAAAGAAATAAAGAAATTATGAAAGAATTAAACTAAGAACCAGTAATAGAAAAAATTAAAATATATAAACATAAATGGATGGAACACGTTCAAAGAATGAAAACAGAAAGATTTCCAAAACAAGCCTTAAAGTACAAGCCATTAGGAAAAAGAAAACCAGGATGTCCTCTTAAACGATTCAACGATGACTTCTAAGGCCGGAACAGGCCATGCTAGGCCTAAATCTTTGATACGCATGGTGATGATGATGATGATTTAATGATCTTAAATAACATTATACTGATAAAAAAAAAAGAAATTAATGTGTTATCCTGATTAAACTTTCCCAAATTTTTGATATAGATATACAGTCATTACGATTCAAGTTACGCGTTAAAGTAAGGCCTCTATACTTTCTTTAAACAAACGTTCAAATTTGTAGCGATATCTGTGTAGGAGGAGAGTCTTGGACCAATGGATGTTGTGGTTTGTTTCTAATCCATGCTGTGCTAATCCAGATTTTACAGGTTTGTTGTGTTGAATTGATGACTGATGCTCTTGAATTCTTTTTTCAATAGAACGTCCAGTTTGTTCAAGTAAGAAAGATTACAATTACAAGGAACTTAATATACACACCAGGTAGAGATAAGGTTGAGCGTTTATCTTTAGATGAAGGAAAATGGGTGGATAATTTGTTAATGGGTGTATAAGTGGCTGTTAAATCATATTTCTTCAGAATTCTTGAAATTGGTTCTGAAATCCCGGAAATGTAAGGAATTGCAACTGGACGTAATGAATCTTGGTTGTTCTGTGTTGGTTTGTAAGAATCGAAAATATGTTGTGTACTCTTTTCGGAGAAGCCATTTTGTTTCATGTGATGTTTGATAGTCGAAAGTTCCTTCTGTAATAAAGTTGAACAATTAGTTTTGGCTCGTCGGATTAAACATTTTGTGACTCTTGTTTTTGACAAGGGTGAAGAGCAAATTCTTTGAGAATGTAACGACCTGTGAAAGTTGATTTTCTGTAAACTCTTGTTGTAAGGATACCAGAAGGTGAAATGAGAAGGACGTCTAAAAATGATAACTTGTTGTCTTTTTCAATTCCCATGGTAAACTTTATACAAGGATGTTAGGAATTGATAGTGCTTAAAAAGGAAGGTAAGGAGTCTCTGTCGTGAGGCCATACAGCAAAGATGTCGTCTATATATCTAACCCAAAAGGATAGTTGAGGGAATATAGATGAGAACAGGACTTCTTCTAGATGCTCTAAATAAAAATAAAAGTTTGTAAGAGCAGGAGAGAGTGGACTTCTCATAGCAGTTTCTACCACTTAGTTGTAAAATTTATTTTGACATAAGAAATATCCAGAGTGCATTACGAAATCAAACAGTTTTATAATATCTTGTGGGAAGATGTCAGCTAGTAATTCCAAGGTCTCTTTGAGAGGTACATTCGTATATAAAGATTCTATATCAAAGGCAACCATTTTCATAAACCAATACAGAACAACCAAGATTCACTACGTCGAGTTCTAATTCCTTACATTTATGGGATTTCAGAACCAATTTTGAGAATTCTAAAGAAATATGATCTAACAGCGACTTATACACTTACTAACAAATTATCCACCCATTTTTCTTCATCTAAAGATAAACGCTCAACTTTATCTCTACCTGATGTGTATCAAGTTCCTTGCAATTGTAATCTTTCTTACTTTGGACAAACTGGATGCTCAATAGAAAAAAGAATTCAAGGGCATCAGTCTTCAATTCAGCACAACAAACCTGAGAAATCTGGATTAGCTCAGCATTGATTAGAAACATACCACAACATCCTTTGGTCCAAGACTCTCCTCCTACACAGATGTCGCTACAAATTTGAACATTTTTTAAAGAAAGCGTAGAGGCCTTACTTCAACGTCCTAACTTGAATCATAATGACTGTATATCTATAGCAAAAATTTGAGAAAGTTTATTCAGAATAACGCATTAATTTTTTTATCAGTATAGTGTTATTTAAGATCATTATATGAATTTCTGAATTAATATCTTTATGTTTTTTAAAAATGTTTACTCTTCTAATACTTAGCGATATGACATCACGCGGCGAGTTCTATGTATGAATGATCAATTGTTAGTATTTCACTTTGTTTTTAAAAACTATTCCTATTTAGCACTGAAGATGGTCTGTAATATTCAGACCAAAATATTTGACAAATTAAACATTATTCTTGTGGTAACGTGTATATATTTCTAGCCTGAAAATATCTTCAGAACTCAGGTAAGGTAGTGCAACACTAGGCAACTCCGAGCAAAGGTGGACCAAGCTCTCATCACTCCTTGTCTCAGTATCTCCCATAATGCAAGGCATATCTCATTGCGGAAATATATACTGCTATGCATTAAGGGAAGGGCTACTACCCAGACCGGTTTCAACCTTTATTGAGGTCTCTTCAGTGGGAGGCAGACCCAAACGTGGAGATACTAAGGCAGAAGCAATAGGAGAGGTCATATTTACCTATAGTAGATGGCTTTGCATTATGGGAGATACTGAGACAAGGAGTGATGAGAGCTTGGTCCACCTTTGCTCGGAGTTTCCTGGTGTTGCACTACCTTACCTCAGTCCTGAAGATATTTTCTGGCACAAACTTTGTTTTCTTATACTTTGATAAAGGATTCAACTAAATTTGTTATAGTCTAAACCAAGTGAAAAATAAACTTCCAACATCTTTCTCTAAATCCAGAGTAATTCAATAATAAGATGGTACACCTGTTGGCAACTCCTATACGTAAATATGACCTCTCCTATTGCTTCTGCATTAGAATCTCGAGCGGTTGTTGAATTGATTCAGAGTTGTTAGCGAGAGAGTGAGGTGGATCAGAATTGATTAGAGTGTTGAATTAGATTACTACTGAATAGTTAAGATGAAATGAAATATAGAGGTAAACGTTCTATGCTGTATATAATGGTTGGGAACTTCCGAATGATATATTTAGAGGTAAGCTTTATTCCTTTTCTCTATTTTTGTGATTACACATTGTTTAGCTGGTAAACTCTCGCGTGAGTCTAAGGGATTTGCCAATACACCACCCTCCTAGATCATCAGGAATAAGACATCGGAATCATCCCTCAATGAACACAAGGATGGAGAATGTAAAAGATATAAAGGACACCATTCAACAGTTAAACAAAGATATGTCACAGATATGTCAAAGATATTCTCAAA
Source organism: Typopeltis vanoorti (assembly GCF_054136105.1). Lineage (NCBI taxonomy): Eukaryota > Metazoa > Arthropoda > Arachnida > Uropygi > Thelyphonidae > Typopeltis > Typopeltis vanoorti. Next base: position 62,680,850 of record NC_143549.1, on the reverse strand, counting down.
TTCATCCTAAAGAAATTTGAAACAGATTATCCTGGTTGCTTGAATCTCTTCACTCAAGTAAATGACACAGAAGATGATGATTTGGACATCGAAGAGGACATTACACCTCTTCCACCTACAAAGACTCCCGACAGTTCGATTGTTCAGAGAAGGAACAATATAATAAAAGATGCAGAACATTGGAAGGTGGAATGGAAGATGATGTAACAATTCACCAAAATCAGATCACCCAAGATAGAAAAGAAAAGGTCCCTCCAGTTATCCTTTGAGATAAAGATAAATGGACCTCAGTCTCAAGATTCCTTGGAGAACAAAATACAATTTCTCCTAGGCAAGAAATACTGAAGAGGGTGTAAAGATTCACCCTACCACTGTCACAGATTATCGCATGATGACGAAAATGCTGGACAACTCTAAATTGCCCTTCCACACCTTTGCGCTAGCAAGCGAGAAGAACTTAAAAGTAGTTCTAAGAGGAGTGGTTGAGGGCATCACAACTGATGACATCACAGCTGACCTAACCAATCAAGGATTGACCCCAATCAAAGTCAGTAGAATGTTGAGGTCAGATAAAACACCAATGCCACTGATGTTGGTCGAAATCTCCAACACACAAAAAAGAATCTATGAAGTTACCGACATATGTAAGCTTAAAATTACAACCGAACCTCTATGGAAGAAGTCATAGGCAGGGCAGTGCCACAGATGCCAGAGCTTCGGGCATGCCCAAAAACTGTGAAGAGCTGCCTACAGATGCCTAAAATGCGGTGAGGGTCACCAAACTAACTCCTGCACCAAGCCCAGATCCACACCTGCCTGCTCTGCCAATTGTAGAGGACCACATCCCTCTAATTATAAGGGATGCCTTTTCCATCCAAAAAAACCGTGGATCAACAAGAACGAACCACGCTCCTCCAAGCAATGACACAAACAACGGAAACAGGTCGCCCTCCAGATCATAATACTTCACATTCGGCAACACAGGAAGGCACTCGACCTTCATCCATGTCCAAATCATATACAGAAGTGATAAGAACCCAGACTCCTTCATCACAAGAGCGAACAAGCTCTAATCTCACATCAGCTTTAACCTCGTCACTTGCAACAATGCTGCATGAATTCAACAAAGCAAGCACATCACCATCTTCCAAAAAGAGATTTTATCTAGAAACCAAATCCATATTAACAGCTCTCTATAATGTTTAAAAAATGTAAACCAAATTCTCTAATGATAACAGCATGGAATGCCAATGGCTTAACAAATAAAATTCTCGAGCTGCAAGAATTCGCAAAAAGATACAATCCAGACATAATCTTGATCAGTGAATCCCACCTCAGACCATCAAACAACCCAAAACTAAGAGGTTATATTTTATATAGGACAAACAGACTTAACTCTAGTGGAGGCGGCACAGCCATTTCTATTAAAAATTATTTAAGCCACAACCTGCTGACCAACCCCCAACTCTAAACCTCGAGGTGACAGGTGTGGAAGTGCACACTAATAACGCAGACAAACTCGAAATCTATGCAGCGTACAATCCTCCCAGCATTCCACTACTGACAGCAGACTTAGACTCTATCCTCGGCTCCATGGATTCCATAATTATAGCAGGAGACCTAAACTCCAAACATACGGCCTGGTTCATTTCGTCAATCAACTCCAAAGGCCGTACCTTATTCAACTACATGTTACTCAACTCATCAATAGTAGCTGGAACCACTGAGCCCACCCATTAGAACCCATCAGGAAGTTCTGATGTATTAGACATAGTTATCCTCAGAAACATCAAATATCAATACCAGCTGGAGACATTAGAAGAGCTTAACTCAGATCATAATCCCATCCTTCTCAGGTTAGGACCTTAAGATCAGCTCTCTCCCCATCATTCTTTCTTACCATGGGACAAGCTCTCTAAAGCTATCCCAGTCCACATCGGTCCACCCCTGTCATTCGTAAAAAATAAGAAATAGACCAAGCTGTAAGCAATTTAACTAGGCAAATCAACACAGCAATAGCATCAGTCACTCAAACCACTGTCTTACATGCTCCCAACTGGATCCCAGAAGAGATAATGGACCTGATTAGGGCCAAATATAAAGCCAGAAAGTGATATCACCGCAGGATAAAACAACCGCATCTGGAGGGGTTCTCCATCCTGAACAGACAGGTTCGAGAACCCCTCCAGATGCACAGGAATTCCAAATGGGAATCCAAACTCAGATGTGGAAGTTTGTAAAATCTCTTCGTACCAAAAGACAACCACTTCCCCCTTTGAAGACCAATCTTGGAATTGCACACTCAGATGAAGAAAAAGTAAAAGCCCTAATTGACAATATGGAAAATCAATGCAGCCCATCTTACGTAAACTTAAATATCAATCTTATTTACAAAATTCATCATAAAGTTAGAAATGCACTAAGACAGCCCAAGGATGATTTAGAAACCATCACCCCCCACATCTCCAACAATAATAAATATTATTTCCCATCTGAAGAATAAAAAGGCCCCTGGCCTTGACGGCATTACCAATAGAATAATAAAGCTACTCCCATGGAAAGCCATAATTCATCTAGTAAATATTACCAATTCCATTTTAAGATTCAAGTACTTTCCCACAGATTGGAAAATCGTGGACGTTATACCTCTGAAAAAGCATGGTAATAACTCACAACTTCCCCAAAGCTACAGGCCCATCGGTCTTCTTTCCTGTCTTGGCAAAGTAATAGAAAAGGTCATTCTATCAAGACTACAATCAGCAGTCGATAAACAGAAAATAATCCCAAATGAGCAATTTGGGTTTCGCAAAGCTCACAAGATGGTGTAACAAATTTACCGACTAACTGAACACATCATTCATGGTTTTAACTGGAACCTTCACACTGCTGCTGTATTTTTGGATGTTGCCAAGGCCTTTGATAAGGTATTGCATCAAGACCTTATCTTCAAACTAATTGAAAACAATATCCCAATTAAACTAGTGAAACTCATATATTCATATAATAATGAAAGATACATGCAAGTAAAACTGAACGGAAATGTGTCATCAAGGTGCAAAATTCTGTGGGAGTACTTCAGGGTTCTCTTCTTGCCCCAATACTTTTCACAACTTATATGGCAAATATTCCTCTCAATTCAAGAACAACTACTGCGGCTCTTTATGCCGACGACACTGCTATTCTAGCTAGATCGCTCAGCCCTCGCCTAGCAATTACTAGACTCCAAGGAAATATCAATGAGCTAGCAAACTGGTTCACCAACTGGAGGATTCAAGTGAACCCCCTCAAAAGCTCAGCCACCTTGTTTTCAAGAAGAAAAGTCTGCAACAAAGAAGACATCCTGCTCTCTGGTCATAATATCCCATGGCAATCAGAGACCAAATATCTTGGGGTATTAATGGATAAGAAACTCCTTTTTAACAAGGCACATCAATCTCATTGGCTCCAAATCTTCCAAAGTAATAGCACAGCTCTACCCATTGATCAACCGCAACAGCAAATTGAACCTACATAATAAATTGCTTCTTTTCTAGATGGTAATACATCCAGTCATTACCTACGCCTCACCAGCATGGAGTCACACTTCAAGATTAAACATTTCGAAATTGCAGAGAATCCAAAACAAATGCCTTAGGATGATTCTGGATGCACCGTGGTTCATCAGAAATTCACAGATTCACCAAGAAACCGGCATTCCATACATTTCCTCCTTTCTTCGCAATCTTGCAGAAAAATTCTTTGTGAAGTCAAGTTCACATTCAAACCCACTAATCGTACAAACTGTCAATTACAATGAGACCAATTGCTACAAACACAAAAGACCGAAGGTGTGTTAATGGTAATGGCATTAGTATCTCCATGTTTGGGTCTGCTTCCGATGCAGGATATATATGAGAGGATCTGCTTGGGGTAGGTTTTTGCCTGTCTCTGAGTAGAGCCACTGCTGAGATTATGGCTCTGTCTGGTGGTAGGGTGAGCCTGCCACTGGGTAGAGCCAATGCTGAGAAGTTCTTCTTGGTGATGGAGTGAGCCTGTCACTGAGTGGAATAAAGCTGATTTGGGCGATCTTCCGGGATCGTCTAATTTTTAGAGAGGTCTTTATCTTTACTTAAATACACTTCAATAAAAGTTAAAACCGGTCTAGGTAGTGGCCCTTCCCTTAATGCATAGCAGTATACATGTCTGCAAGGAGATGTGCTTTGCATTATGGGAAATTTTCCTGGTGTTACACTACTTCAGTACTGAAGATATTTTCAGGTGCAAACGTTGTTTGCTTACACTTGGACAAAGGATGAGACTAAATTTATTTCTCTATTTTACTATTAAAAATTCAGTTTAACTACATATTCTAACCAGAATAACTGGACAAAATAAATAAATAAATTGTCTGTGAATTCACTGTGATTTAATATATATATATATATATATATGGTTTTACTTAAATTTGCATAACACAACAACGACACTAAGTTGTTCATTTAAATTTACCCATTTCATTTGAGTGAAATATTATTTACAAATTGTATTTACTGAATCTAACATACAGAAAATAAATAGTGAAACATAAACTTTATTTTTTGTTCCTTAATCTTCTTATTGTTAAACTTGCACTGTTGTTCAAAGGGAAGATTTCCCATGCTTGCGGAATTGTCATCACGTGGGTTTCGATGATGTGACACTCATCTGAAGGTTTATTCATTTTTGATCATGGGAATTTCTTACTGTAGTAAAATTAATGGTTACATTTTTATTTTTTTCAAACCAATACATATATTTTTGAGTATTGTTATAAGCACAAAATCTTTGGCTGTGTTTCCAGAAACATAAAATATACAGCATTTTTTCGCATTTAGGGCAACCCAGATCATTTAAATCAACAATGGTCTGCCTATTAAAGCGTTAATGTTTTTGATTTTTCTCTTCCTTTGGCGAGCAATATTTGATATTTGCATGTTGATTCTATTATCCATTCTCTTAGTTTGTCCAGGGATAGTGAACCAATTTCCCAGGTCAGCTGATGATTGTATTTTATGAACCAAGAATTCTGTTTTTTAACTCTTTCAGGTAATTCTTTGCAACTGCATGGTGATTTTGTCAAGATATATCTTACAATAATTTCATCAGAAATACAAATTTCTTCAGGAAATAAAGTTGAACTCTTATTCAAAAGAAATTGAACTTCAATAATACCAATGATAACTGAAACTTCGTATTTTTCACCAACTGTAGATTTTTCATATTCCTTTTCCTTCATTCTTCATTCTAAAATTATCAGTATCAATTGGAAATGACATCACTAAAAGATATCTGCAAATGGGGAGGTTGCTCTTCTCCCCTTTGCTGAGAAGACATCTTCTGGAGAAGAGGGGGGAGTGAGGGGAAAGCAAGGCAGGGAAGACCACGGTCACCTCTCGAATACCCTTTCACCATCACCACCTAATGCTATATATATTTTTTCCATCCCAACAATTTTGGACATATGAGTGACAGAACTAGTCACATGCTCTTTCATCAAAAATGCTGTTTGAGGATAAAAAGCACTTAACATAATAAGGATAAATAATATTGAATACCAATCGAGCCACGCCACAGAGGTAAGGTTTGTCCCATGATGTCACAAAGTAAGATAAAATCACATCAACATCATATCCAACAGCATGTAGAAACATTTCCATGAATCATCCATGCGAAAGTTTCATTTTGGAAGGAACAGTAAGGGTCAGGTAAACAGTACTATAAGGAAAAATAAATGATTCAAGTGTCTTTGCAGTTATGGCAAACTCATTCAAGCAGTGCAGTTATCGTATTGTGTTGTGGTGTTTTGTCTCCAGTAAAGTAAAGTAAAATAATGGGTGAGCCACAAAAGTCATTGAAAATTTCTTTCTTCAGGAAACTAGCACGAGACATAACTCTTCTCATAGCTCTAAAAGAATGGAAACTGATTATTATTTTAGAAGACACGTACATTGATATCTGCAAATTGTGATGTGTTTATCCAGCACCACTTGGGAAAAGTTATGAAGGAAGTGGTCGGATATCCTCAGCTACTTGCAAAGAACAGTTGACTATGAAATGGACCTCGGTGAGTATTATATTCTGAAATTCCAAGATGGAGAACTAATACTCGATGATACAGGAGCTGATGGAAGTAAAGTTTTCTCTATTAGTTGTGAAGGAGCTGAGAGGTTTTCACCAAAAATGTATGACATTGATAATCATTTACCATTTTTGGAAACTGAATTATCAGCTATTCGTATCATGGGAAAAATTATTGCTAATCATCTAAATTCGTCAATGGTAAAATTACACTGTCAAGATTTTATTCATTTTGATAAAGCTGCTTTGTTTCGGGACATTTACGAACATTTTACGAAAACTGCTTGTGTATATTTGGAGACAAAAGAATACATGGAAAATTTAGGGAGGCATGGTGTCATTACCAGACTGATGCAATATCAAATGTATGGAGCTGTGGTTACTATTGTATCTATTCTTAAGAGCCTTTTGCATGACAAGCTATGTTGATGTAATGTAACCAAGAAACAGAGAGTAACGAAAATTTTCTTTATTGAATGCTTTGGAAAATGTTAAGAGTGTAAACTAAATATTGTGATATATTTTTAGGTAATTACATGTTTCGAATTATTTTTCTCTGTAAATAATAATATTTCAGCTAAATAAAATATGCATTTGTAAACTTATTATTATTATTTTCATGACACCTCCAAGGAGTCCGAAGACTCATCATGGGAGGACACCTATTGTACAACTCTCCATCTCCACCTCTATACCGAACCTCTACTACCAATCATCCACATCAGCGCCATCTACTGCCCATCAGCACCATGACAGCTAGTATTTTTTTTGTCTGTAGATTGCGAAGTGTATGTGTTCTGAAGGACCAATTTGTCTGTATGCGAGATGAAAAATCCGCGTTTCCGGGAGAAAAAACCTTGCTACCTTTTGAGATCAGCTAACTCACCTTCAATTGAAAAAGTACATATAAAGATTCCTCCCTTCAAGACGAGACTCGAACTTATGCCTTTTCCAATTGAAGGGTGCAATGTACCGTCATTCTTCCAATTGTGCCATGGAGGCACTAACATTTTACGTTTTATGTAACAAAACTTAAATGAACAAAGATGTGTTGCTGTTGTTGTTGTTGTGTTTTCCACAGTGAAATTTTTACTCAGTTATTCTGTTTAAAATTTGATATATAAAGCCATAACTTTATATACTTTAATGCAATTCTGTTTAATTATTGTAAAAAAAATCACTACTCTGAAATTAATTCAAGGAATGGGGGAAAAGGTGTGGAAAACTGATATCCTGTAATTAATTATTTTAGAAAATTGTCTAATGCTACCTATTGAATTATTTGTGTTATCTGTAAACATTTCGTTTAAATACTGGAAAAGCAAAACTGATAATCTCAAATTGAATGTTGGTGTCATTCAATTTGAGAATTGAATGACATCAACCCCAAAAAACATCAAAAGGCAGGATATGAGTCATGAAAAGACACTTTGAGTTTTATACTCACCTAAACATATCACTACTACTAAAGTTTTAAATGTTTGATACTTTTAAGGAACCTACCAAATAACGTAATTGTGAGTTTTTAATGGATAATGTACAAAATGAATTAAATAATGACAATTTTGTTACTATACTAGATGTGTCCATCAGTTTAAAATAGAAAAACCAAAAGAATTTTAACCCATCACATTACTAAAACTGTTTAAAAGTTTGGTGTAGAAAAAAAGTATCATACTGTGCAGTAACACAAATACAAATTTTGGGGAGTGTGAAGAAGGATAAATAAATGTTCATACAAAGTAACAAGAAGAAATTGACAGAAAACTTTTATTCTGCTTTCAAAAAATAAAACTACATTTTCTTTTCTTTTCACACAATTGTACATGATAAAATTTAAAATCAAGTGACTGTGAGTTGAAACTTATTTCACAGCTTTACCACCCAGACTATTGTAGTGTGTGAGGGGGAATTAAAAACAGAGGCCATAACAAATATCAGAATTGTACTTTTGTGAATAAAGTACAAAATGATCTGCAAAGGTGACAATTTTGTTACTATATCTGTAGATAGCTCCACCAGATTAGAAGAAAACAGTCATACCAAATTCTAGCAGTATAACTGTTAGAATTTGGGTATTTTACAGAGAGACAGTAGATATTTTAACCCGTCAAATTAATAAAACTCTTAAAAAGTTTGGTATGGAACATTAAAAAGTATCGTACTGTGCAGATAACACAAATACAAATTTTGGGGAGTGAGAAGACAGGATAAATTAATGTTCATACAATATAAGAAGAAAGAGACAGAAAAACTTTTATGCTGCTTTGAAAATAAAGAGAAAGTATATTTTCTTTTCACACATTTGTACATGATAAAAGTTTAAAAACATGTGACTTAACATAATAAAACAAATAATATAGAATGCCATTCGAGCCACAGAGATAAGGTTGCCCTATGATGCCACAGTGTAAGATAAAAAATCACATGAACATTATACACAGCATACGAAAACACGTCCGTGAGTCATCTGCATGAAAGTTACATTTTTGAAGAAATGGTCAGAGTAAACATTACTACAAGGAAAAAGAGTCTAGTGAATTTCAGTAACTGCAATTCAGCAGACATATAAATACAAAATTAATAACGGGAAAACTCACGTAAAAAGATTATTTAATAGTATAATTTTAGCCTGTGTGTCACAGGCATCTTCAGTACATTTTAAGCTCAATTTAACAACTGACAATTCCAAAAAGTGCCACCTAATTTACTAGTGTAAGATAACTAAAAAGGTCAATAAATTTTCTAAAAAAAAATTATATATGCAATAAAAAGTTAGGAAAGATTAGCTGAATTATACAGTACTATCTCCCATAATGGGGAAAGGCGAAAACCATCAGATCTGTTTAAGTTAGGAGAGTGAAGTAAAGTTCCACTTGTTTCTTTATAAAGCCATTCCATGAGGAACTTTTGTGAAGGGCCCTTGTCTTTTTCCAATGAACTCTATGTCCAGTGATAATGGCACATTCTGCAAGCCCAGACTGTTCAGGTTCAAGGTATTAAATATAAGACTGGTGCTCTTCTAGCCAAAGAGAGGAAGATCTTCCTGTTTGTCTGAAATAAGGTAATCCACAAGAGCAAGGAATCTGGTAAATACCTGGATAATTAAGATATGGAAGCTTATCCTTAGGAGAAGTAAGAAAAGTGGAGATTTTTCTGCCCGGTCAAAAGGCAACAAAAATATTCAGTGGTGTTAAAACTTTTGCTACATGTTCATTAATGCCTTGTACATAAGGGATAGGAATGTACGTCATTTCTTCTGTATTTGAAGAGGAAGACATATTAAAACTGCTCAAAGCTCTTTTGATAAAGGAATTCTTATATCCATTAGATAGAAAGGAAGAAGTAACATATTGCAGTTCTTTCTGTAATAGATCGTCTGAAGAACAAAAGGAGTGGGCCTGATGAACTAGTGTTTTAATAGTTCCTGCCTTTTGACTGGGGATGGTGATGAGATTCAGCATGGATATAATGGCCTCTATAAGTCTTCTTTCTATAGACTAAGAAACGTAAGTTACCATCTGGTTGGCGAAGAATTAGAAGATCTAAAAAGGCTAACTGCTTATTTGATTCTACTTATAGGGTAAACTGGATCCTTGGATGAAGTGCATTTAACTTAGTGAGAAACTGTTAAAGTTCATCACAAGAGCCATTCCGTATAGCAAAAACGTCATCGACATATTTGAACCAATGAGTAATTCTGGAAGATTCTCAAAGATACGTTGTTCAAAATGTTCTATAAAGAAGTTGGAGATAGCAGGAGAAACAGGACTGCCCATTGCTGTTCCTTCAATTTGTTGATACAACTTATTTTTGAAGGAAAAATAACCAGAATATATTACAAAATCAGATATTTTTACAATGTCTGAAGGAAATTCCTGTTGCAGTAATTCAATGCTTTCAGATAAAGGAACATTTGTAAATATAAAAAAAACAACATCTAATCTGATCATGATATCCGAAACGTCCAAATGACGATCTGAAATTTTATTTTTGAAATCCAAAGTATTTTTTATATAATTATCAGTTCTTCTATTTGAATATGTGAAAAGGTTTGATAAAAATTTTTGAAATTTTGTGAGTGGGACAACCTATACAATCTACAACTGGCCTCAACAGAATGCCTGATTTAGGAACTTTCAGAAGACCATACAATCAAGGGGGATGACTGAAGAATGTTTTAAGTTTTTCCTTTTGATCTTCATTCCATGTAGATACATTATCTATAAGAGAATTAAGTTTCTTCTATTGACTCCCAGTAGGATCCCATGTAAGAGGCCTATAAGTTGAATAGTCGAGGAGTAATACAGACATTTTTCTCTCATATTCCTTCCTATCTTGAATAACTACAGCCTTCCCCTTGTCAGCTTTCATAATAATTAAATTATTGTTATGCTTAAGTGATTTCATCATCATCATCATCATCAAATTCCTGCCATGTACCCTCAAGGGGTGTACAGGATATGACAGTACTGCATGAAAAAATTACATCAGTACTAACTTCCTATCTACAATTTTCCTTCTAATCAGTCTGTTACTTGTCAAGACTCCAACATTATCAGATCTTATATTTCTATCGTCTAAGGCACATTGTACCATATCATTAGCTTAAGTGATTTCAATGTCTTAAATTCAGAGTAAGAAAAGATTAGGACATGAGGTTTGGCATTAAATATAATTTTCGCACATTCAAAACATAACCTGTAGGTTGTTTTTGGGATAAGGATTGAATTCCTCTATCTATGTTATTTAGGTGGCTCTTTTTGGAATTGTCAGTTATTGTTCAATTTGAGCTTAAAATGTACCAAAGTTGCCTGTGACACACATGCGAAAATTATACTATTAAATAATCTTTTTACATGAGTTTTTCTGTCATTAGTTTTGTATTTAATTATTTATTTCTGGTGCCAAATGCATAACAGAAGGAAAAAGAATATGAAAAATTTACAGTGGGTGAAAAATACGAAGTTTCTGTTATCACTGGAATTATTGATGTTCAATTTCTTTTGAATAAGAGTTCAAATTTATTTCCTAAAGAAATTTGTATTTCTGAAGGAGTTATTGTAAGATATGCATTGACAAAATCACCATATATATAGTTGAAAAGAATTACCCAAAAGCATTTAAAAACAGAATTCTTGGTTAATAAATAAGTGCTTCCATAACACAACTGGAAGAACAACTGTACATTGCGCCCTTCGATTGGAATAGGCCTAAGTTCCATTCTCGTCGCGACAGGAGGAATCTTTATCTGGACGATTTTCAATCGAAGGTGAGTTAGCCAATCTCATATAGAGGTACAGTGTTTTTTTTTCCCGGAAACTCGGGTTTTTCATCCTGCATACAGACAAATGGCCCCTTCAGAACACGCAATTTACAGACATAGAATACGAGTTGTGGTGGAATTGTCGGTGTCCTCCCGCGATAAGTCTTGAGACTCCTTGGAGGTGTCAGGAATAATAATATTAATAATAATAAAATATAATCATCAGTTGACTGGGAAATTGATTCACTATCTCTGGACAAACTAAGAGAATAGATAATAGAATGAACATGCAAATATAAAATAATGCGCGCCAAAGGAAGAGAAAAATCAAAAACATTAACGCTTTAATAGGCAGACCTCTTGTTGATTTAAATGATATGGGTTTCCCTAAATGTGAAAAAATTCCGTGTACTTTTATATGTTTTTAGAAACATAACCAAAGATTTTGTGCTTATAACAATGCTCAAAAATAAATGTATTGATTTTAAAATAATAAAAATATAATCCTTAATTTTACTACAGTAACAAATTTCCACGATCAAAAAGGAATAAACTTTCAAATGAGTGTCACATTGTCGAAAACCATGTGATGGCAATTCTGCAAGCATGGGAAATCATTCCTTTGAACAACAGCGCAAGTTTAACAATAAGAAGATTAAGAAACAAAAAAATAGAGTGTAGTTTTCACTTTATTTATTTTCTGTATGTTAGATTCAATAAATACAATTTATAAATAATATTTCACTGAAATAAAATGTGTAAATTTAAATGAACAACTAGGTGTCATTGATGTGTTATGCAAATTTAAGTAAGACCATATAAATATATACATATATATATATATATAAACACAATGGTATCTTGGTTTGCGAGCACAATTTGTACCAGAAACGTACTTGTAATCCAAAGCACGTATATCAAAGCGAATTTCCCCATAAAAAATAATGAAAACTCAGATGATTGGTTCAAAACTCAAAAATCTTCATATAAAAATGATTAATACAAAATACATATACTTTCGTATACCTTATATATGTATACCTTTTTATATTTTTATTATTTAAATGTAATATACATAAAGTAATTGAATTTATTAATTACATTACAATTACATATTACAATAATTGTATTGGAAAGGACGATTTCCATTGTTACTAACGGAATCACTGCTATCTGTTGACTCTTTTTCGTTTTGTGCGCCTTTAACAAGGAACCTATCCAACGACACTTGCTTTTGTCTCCTTTTGAGGATTTCACGGAAATATGACATTGCATTGTCGTTAAACAGATTCATCGCTCGCACCCCCAGCCTTACTCAGGTGGAGCTTTTCTACAATATTTTGCACTGTTTCCCACATTTTACACACCTACTTAATCGCATTGGAAGAGAGGGATGTGTCCATCTTTTTCTCCTCCTCCTCAGATGAGATCTCTCTCTTGTTGTTGCTTGCGATGCAGATCCATTAGTTCGTCGGTTGTAAACTCCTGGCCATGTTCCTCCACCAGCTCTTGAATCTCGTCCTCATTCACCTCCAGTCCCATGGTCTTCCCCAAGGACACAATTTCATGGACAACTGGCTGCTCCTGTTCAAGAGCAAACCCCTCAACGCAATCAGACCATAGTTCTCTCCAAGCAGAATTAAGGGTTATCTTGGTGACCCCATCCTAGGCTTTATCGATGATCTTGACGCAGTTTACGACGTGGAAATGATTTGTCCAAACTCTCGGAGGGTAAGGTTAGTTCATTCAGTCACCTTGAAGCATCGCTGAAATAGTGCCTTGCTGTAAAGCTATTTAAAGTTCGAAATGACCTGCCGATCCATGGGATGGATTAATGGGGTACTGTTGGGAGGAAGGAACTTAACCTTAACGAACTCGAATTCTTCCAGTAAGTCGTCCTCAATGTCTGGAGGATGACCAGGAGCATTATCCATAACCACCAAGACTTTGAGTGGCAATTTTTTTTCTAAAAGGTATTTCTTCGCTGCAGGATCGAAAATCTCGATAATCCAGTCAATGATCAAGATACGAGTGACCCAAGCCTTGCTGTTGGACCTCCACATAATGTTTAACTGGCTGTTTTGCACCTTGCATTTCTTGAAGGCACGTGGATTCTCAGAATGATACATGAGCAGGGGCTTGACTTTGAAATCACCGCTTGCATTAGCACACAGAAAGAGGGTGAGACGGTCTTTCATGGGCTTGTGACCGACACTGCATTCTCTTCTGCTGTAATGTAGGTCCTCTTTGGCATCTTTTTCCAAAAAAGCCCATCTCATTGCAATTAAAAACTTGCTGCGGCAGGCAACACTTGGAAACCATGAGTTTCTGTAACTGAGCAATGAACGCCTCAGCAGCCTTTACGTCCGAACTCTCAGCCTCTCCGTGCCATGCCAACTGAGACCGAGCATTCGAGAAGATTACCCACAATCCCGAGCGGGTTGTGATCACGTGACGCTCGGCAGACAAAGCGTATAGGTAATGCTTGTATTGCAAAACCTCGCTGGTTTATCAAGTTAAAATTTATTAAAAAATTTTGCTCGTCTTGCAAACAGGTTGCTCGCAATCTAAGGTACCACTGTATATATATATATATATATATATATATATATATATATATTTATTTATTTATTTTTTTTTTTGAAGTCACAGTGAATTCACACACAATTTATTTATTTATTTATTTTGCTCAAGTTATTCTGGTTCGAATATGTGGTTAAACTGAATTTTAAAATTAAATTAGAGGAAAAATGAAAAGATTAGCAGCAGTATACTGCACTGTGTATCATCTCGACTACTGTGCCCAGATTTGGTCACCTAAGTTTCTTCTTGACGGGGAGGAGGTGGAGAGAATCCAGAGGCAAGTGACCAAGATGATAGAAGGTCTGTGGAATGAACCTTATGAGAACAGGTTGAAGATTTGTGGATTGCAGACAATGGTTTATAGGCGGAAGAGAGGAGATATGATTGAGACCTTCAAATTGCTGAAGGATTTCTATAGGATTAATTCAGATGATGTTTTTAAGATCAGGACTGGTGGTGGGAGAACTAGGGGACATCTATGTAAGCTGAGCAAGAGTGTGGTTAGCAAGGGTGTTAGAGCTGGGTTCTTTACTTTTAGAGTGATAAATGAGTAGAGTCTGTTGTGGGCTATGACGGTGAATGAGTTCAAGACAAGGTATGATAGATACTGTGAGAATGTAATCGCATAGTTGTGTGGACATGATGTTTAGGGCCTCCCTCGAGGAGTCTAAGGGCTCCCTGGAGTCGCCCGTAATAATAATAATAATAATAATAATAATAATAATAATAAACAATCAATCAACAAAAAATATAAATAAAAATTACGTGTGCAAATACCAAATCTTAGTGCAAACTTTCGCACTGCATTGTGAAATTAACAGAATAGGACAGTGGTGAAAAAATATGGGTCTCTGAAGTATAATCTTTGGAAGTTGTAACAGAGGAATTAAGTTGGAAATTATACTATCAAACCTAATATTCAGTTGAACTAACGGAAATGAATCAAACTAGGGTGTTGACACCTTTCATTCTTTGCATTTCAACATATTTGATGGGAAACTGCTGCCTCTCCTGTAAAATCATAGTTAAACTTGTTTTGAAATGTCACATGGAGAAAATCACGTGAATGCCATGTACCCACCCGTGCGAAACATACGAAACCCTGGGAATTCATACCTTTTGAACATCAGCGTAAATGTTAAATAAGAAGAGTAAGAAACAAAAATAGTGTCTTTTTCACTTTATTTAATTTCTGTATATTAGATTCAGAAATATAATATTGTAAATAATATTTCAGTCAAATGAAATGTAACAAAGAAATTAGCAAAGCATACTAAACAGCTAATATTCATTTGAAATATAAGAAATCTTCAAATATGCTGGAGTTTACAACATACCCTGCTCGTGCGGCTTGAATTATATCGGCCAGACTTCAAGGAGCCTTGAAATTAGGCAAAAAGAACACATTGGTGACGTCAATAATAACAGAGAAGAAAAATCGGGGTTAGCTTTTCACTTCTCAAGAAAGAACCATGTCATAGAGTGAGATAGAAGCACAATTCCTTATAGAGAAGAGGACTTCCGCTCCTGATTTATTAAAGAAGCCACAGCAGTTGCCCGCTGTACACAAAACCTTAACAGGAACCAAGGCTAATCTTGTCCGTGATCTGGAAGACCCTTATTAGATATCTTAACACACCAGAACTGAATTACAGTGCCAACAGTAGAACGTTCCTAAATAACAAGTGAGATCATGCACGCTCAATGCATGTTTTGTACTCGCTATGTTCTTTTGTCTAATATAATTTGAATCGGTTGATTATAGTTTGTAACAGTTTTTTTACTTTTTAGTGCCTTATATCAGTTATGTATCCTGAAGATGCAACAGCCTTAATTGGTGAAACTAGTTGGTAAAGCATAGTTGTTGATTATATGTAATTGATCAATATAGTCCCATTCGAAGTATTTTAACAACTGTTACGGTCAAGAAAATTAACATTTTTTAATATAAGAAATCGTTAAAGAAGAGTTCCAGACCCAAATACAGGATGTTATACATAGGCATGACAAAATTGGGTTTCCAATTCTGTATGGTGCAACTTTGGACAGAAACCATGGGGAAAAAAAAACATAACATGACCTCAGGTGGGATGGAAATTAATGAAGAGTTCCAAACGCACAGAAATCTAAAGGAACAAAAGTCAGCTAGATTTTCAGGTTATTTACAGAAATTTCGTTCTTTCAATCCTTTGTGTGTGTATGTGTGTGTGTGTGTGTGTGTGTGTGTGTGTGTGTGTGTGTGTGTGTGTGTGTGTGTGTGTGTGTGTGTGTGTGTGTGTGTGTGTGTGTGTGTGTGTGTTGTGCTGTGAATATATGGTTATAATTCAACTATTTTGGATTATCTATTTGCATTCAGACGAGCCGTTCTGGAGAGAATGTAAGTTAATGTAAATTATCATTAAAATTTTTCTACAATACATACAAAAGTTGCTGTAATACATTTAAATCTCAGTTTATTTTTTTAAAAAATGCGGTTTGGTTTGTCATTCAGAAAAGAACTCATTTTTATCTCTAAATGCTGACGCCATCTTTATTGACTAAACTAAAAATTCCAATAGTCAAAAACTTTTGTAAGAAAGATAACAATAATTAGAAAAATTAATGAAGTTTAAGATATTAAAATTTTAGACAATCAATATATATTCGGATGTGTTATGTATATGAGAAAAAAAGTGTGTGTTTGAGGGGATAGCAATGATATTCTATAATTAATTATTCAGAAAATATGTCTAAATACTGCTGCTGCCATCTCTTGACTCTAAATAAGAATTCCCATACTCATCTATTGACCAGAAAAACATGTGTGTATGTGTGTGTGAGGGGAGACAACAATGATAGCCTATAATTATTTATTCAGAAAATGTCATAAAATACCACAAACCTGTACTGGAAAATACTTACTGCCAACTATAGACAACCAAAGACAAAACGTGACGTCAGTCACAGATGGGAGGCTTCCTAACGAAATTACAACCACACCATACTCTATCTTATTTCTTACAAACACCCACAAAACCATACGCGAGCAAAAACACACTACGTAATGTCACTGAGACATATGTTCTCCAGAAAATTCCAATCTCATGACGTCACGATTCCTTATCGTTACCCAGCACCCACAATTCCATACGCGAACCAAACACACAACAGAATGTCACAGACAGATGTTGCCCAAGCGAAATTCCAAACATTTCATACTCTATCTTATTTCTAACACTCACCCACAATTCCATAAGTAAACCAATCACTTATCTCCATCTTATAACAACACACATTCATGACAGTAATGTCGCTTCCCCCATTTACACTACCCCTATTGGGTTTAAAGTGTCCCATCAATCATGGCACGAATTCTTATCCACTAATATATCTTCCTTTCCCATTCAAATCCATAACGTCACTTATTTACAAGTAACAAATTACGTCACTTATCTACATCTGATAACAACACACATCCATGATACTGTTGTCGCTTCCCCTATTCACCCTACCCCTATTTGGTTTAAAGTGTCCCACCAATCACAGCACGAATCCTATCCACTAATATATCTTCCTTTTCCATTCAAATCAAT